>NW_007232097.1:0-5592 GCF_000164805.1 Carlito syrichta | reverse complement strand
TGTGTTTCTGATTGTGCTTATTTGGGTTTTTTCTTTCTTTTTCTTGGTCAGTCTAACTAGTGGACCATCGATCTTGCTTATCCTTTTGAAGAACCAGCTTTTTGTTTCATTGATTTTTTTGTATTATCTTTTTGTCTTCTATTTCCTGGATTTCGGCTTTTATTTTGGTGATCTGGATTCTTCTGCTGAAATTACGGTTTTTGTGGTCTTGCTTTTCTAGCTTCCTTAGGTGGGTTGTTAGACTGTTAATTTGTGTTCCTTCCATTTTCTTCATGTGTGTTTAGAGGGATATAAATTCCCCTCTTATTACAGCTTTTAAGGTATCCCAGAGATTTTGGTAAGATGTTTCTTCATTTTCATTTATTTCCAGGTATCTTTTGATCTCTGTTTTGATTTCATCATTGACCCAGGAGTTGTTTAGCATCATGCTGTTTAGTGTCCATGTCTTTGTGGGTTTTGGGGGGACCTTGGTGGTGTTAATGTTTATTTTTATTCCACTGTGTTCTGAGAAGATGCATGGTAGAATCTCAGTCCTTTTAAATTTGCTTATGCTTGATTTATGGCAAATTATGTGGTTGATCTTAGAGTATGTTCCATGCAGTGATAGAATGTGTATTCTGTGGTCTTTGGATGGAGTGTTCTGTAGGTATCAATTAAGTCCACTTGGTCAAGAGTCACATTGAGGTTCCGGATCTCATTGCTGATTTTTTGTCCTGATGATCTGTCTAGGATTGTGAGTGGGGTATTAAAGTCCCCAGTTATTATGGTGTTAGAGTCAATATCTTTCTTTAGTTTTCCTAGGAGTTGCTTTATAAAAGTTGGCGCTCCTATGTTAGGTGCATATATGTTTAGGATACTATTTGTTGATGGAGTGAACCTTTTATCATTATGTAGTGGCCCTCTGTATCTTTTTTAATTTTTGATAGCTTAAATGGTATTTTGTCTGAAATTAGGATTGCGACTCCTCCTTTCTTTTGTGTTCCATTCGCCTGAAAATTTGTTTCCTATCTTCTTACTTTGAGTCTGTGTATGTCCTTTCTAGTGAGATGGGTCTGTTGAAGGCAGTATATTGTTGCCTGTTGATATTTTATCCATTTTGCCATTCTATGTCTTTTCAGTGGTGCATTTAGTCCATTCATGTTCAGGCTAATTATTGAAATGTGAGAGTTCGCCCCTATCATAGAGTTCTTATAGAGTTGTTCTTCCACTTGGTTTATTGTCTTTCTTTTGTTTGGGGAGTTGGTTCATGTGTATTTTATTCTTTTTCCTGTACTCTTGTGAAGAACATTGTTCTTTTTTTCCCCTTTCTTCTGTGTTTAGTACTTTCTTAAGTGTTTCATGTAGAGGTGGTTTGGTGGCAGTGTAAGTTCTTAGGGAGTAGATATCTGGGAAAGATTTTAATTCTCCCTCACTGATGAAGCTTACTCTGGCTAGGTAGGTTATTCTTGGTTGAAATTATTTATCTTTTAGAACTTTGAAGATAGAGCTCCAAGCTCTCCTAGTCTGCAGGGTTCCTGTAGATAAATCTGCTGCTATTCTATTTAGTTTCCCATGGTAGGTGATCTGGCCATTTTCTCTTGCTGCCTTTAGGATTTTTTCTTTTATGGCTACTTTGTTTAGGTGAATTATTATGCATCTAGGAGTTGGTCTTCTCATTTGTTGTCTTGCAGGGGTTCTCTGAATCTCTTGTGTTTGAATTTTTGCATCATTGATTAGATAAGGGAAGTTTTCTTGAATGATCTCATGGAAGGTTTGTTCTAGTGTGGTCTCTGTCTCTCTTTCTGCCTCAGGAAGGCCAATTACTCTTAGGTTCGGTCTCTTGAAGTAATTGCTCATCTCTTGAAGGTTTTTTTCTGTCTTTTTGAGTTTATTTTCTGTGTTTTTGAGAGTTGGGTTAGGTCTATATTTTGGTCCTCAAGCTCTGAGATTCTTTCTTCTGCTTGGGTAATTCTGCTTTCCATGCTTATCAGTTTGTTATTTATTTCATTCACAGTATTCTTTATTACTGTTATCTCAGATATCAGATCCTTTCTAGTTTCTCCTTGAGTCTCCTCAATTCTTTTTAATCTCCCCATTAATGTCTTGATATCTAGGTTTGTAGTTTGAGGCCAGTCATTCTGGGGACTCTTCATTGTTTGCATTCCAAAGTCAGTTTTCTCAGTGTCTGCCCTCCCAGGAGTCTGGGAGAGACCCATATTCTTCTTTTGGTTTTTCTTCACTTGTGTAGATTTTTCTCTCATTCCTGGAGAAAAACGAGATACAAAAGAGGAAAATAATGGAGGGGGGGATCAATAGGAAGTTAGAAAGAGAGAAGAGTGAGAGGGAAGACAGACATACATACCAACTAACAAGTGAAAAAGAGACACAAGGCCGGAGAGAAGTGAAAAAAAACACAGAAGGAAAATTCCCTAAAGAATACTGGTAGCTACACAGAGACAGACCAATAAGATCATGAAACAGATAGTGTAAGTTAGAAAGCAAACAATAGTGAGCAAAACGTACAGTCAGAATGATAAAACCAAAGGTCAAAATAAGACGTCAGACTAGTTCTGTAATCTTTCCTTAGTGGCTAAAGTCACTTGAGCTCTGGTCTCCAGCCACTCCCTCTGTTTTTGTTGCAGGCAGCTAGCCTACTGCCTGGGAGGTCTGTGACTCTTAGTTGCCTCAGTCTGTTCAGCAAAGGAGAGGGACTTTGTCTCCTGGGAGTTGAGGTGGAGGCTCTGATAGGTGGGCGGGGCGATGCAAATCTGCCTAGAGAATGGCGGAGGTGGTAGTTCCACTTTCACTTTTAGGGATGTTCGTCTGGGATCAGCTGCACAGCTGGGCACTGGATCTGGGGTGTTACCAGCAGACTGGGGTGGAGGAGAGGGTCGAGTATTCCCTCCTCTGGAGCTGGAAGCCTCCGATCAGCACCTTACACAAGCTTGGGGTTCTGCTCCCTTACACAAGCTTGAAGTTGCACGCTGAATGCCTCAGCCAGGGTGGGCCTGGGGCTCCAGAGCTCCAAAGCTCCAAAGGGCAGGTGGTGGACCTGGGTCCCTCACAGGGCACTTCAGCCAGAAATGGGACCAGTATCTCTGAGGGGCGGGTGCCCAGAGCCTCCCTGGGTGACTGGCAGTTTGGTGCTGGGTGCTGGGCATGACAATGTAGCCAGGGAGGGAGCTGAGATCCAGGACTCCTGAGCAGGTGGGAGTCACATATAGTGGAGCATCTGCAGCTGGGGGCTGCAGTATCTGGCCCTGCATGGGACCGAAGGTCCCCGGGCCTCGTACCAGTGCACCTGGCGGTGGGCAGGAGGCAGATCCAGTCACTACGAAGATACTGAGAGACTTCCGGGGCTCAGCCCGTTGTGAGTGAAGCACTATCCACAACCACAGCAGGAGGAAGCCTGCCACAGCGCCCACTGCTGCAGCCAGAACAAACACGCCCACCATACGAGCACACCCTGAGTAGGACTTTTTAGGAGGAGGAACACTTGGGACTGTTGCTATTTCCCATGGGTGTCATTATAGCATCCGGGTTTGTAGGAGGAAGGGCTCTGAAGCCAGGGCCTGGTACCAACTACTCTTGTCTCTTCTCTTCTGGAAAAGCATGTGCTCCATTACTGGTCAGTGGGTAGATTCCCAAATGTCCTCTGAAGTTACTTGTCATTCCCTATCATATAAATAATGAACCATGTTCCTTAGAGAAGAAACCTGGATGTCTGGCTTTCACAGGATGAGTTTTGGGTGAATATTAGCACTATCAGAAGTCAGAAGGAGATGTCCCAATTGAATACCTCCAAAATCAGAGCCTGAGGCAGCTTATTTGAGAGATGATACCAGAAAATATGAATGACAAAGTGGAAAGAGTGGGACAGGGAAGAAGGAAAAGCCAATCGCAGGGTGCATTAGTGAAATCACTGCTGGGCTAAATGAAAGTTTCCTTCCACCAGAGAAACAGAAAAAAAATGACTACTGTAAAGATGGGAGGTTGAAGTATTTCTATATTAGCTCCCGTCCTCCATTGTGAGGGAAGTTTCTGGTACTTACCTCCTGTTTCTGGTCTGTGGTCATACAAGGGCCTAACAAACTTCCTAGGTGTCAAAAGAGACCCTGAAGCAGAATGCAGAATGGTGTGTGCTTGAGGTGGGTTTTTGTAAGTACAATCTGGGTCAAGATTTGCAAGGAACTGTCCATCTCAGCTGCAACTGAAATCAGAGTTAAGCCAAGCAGGTGTTATGCAGCTATCACAGACATCTTCCTTAAGGGATTGGCCATGAGCTACCCTTCTTCTGAACTTCATCCTTGGTTGCTTCTTGAAAAAATGATCATCTTTGCTTCCTCATGAACCATTTTGTTCTCAATCCACTGTGATCAAATTTCAAAGTCAACGAAGCTGAGTCACTGTTTGAATACTATATTAGTGATAGCCAAATATAATGGTCACTTCTCAGTTCTTATATTTGGGAGTTGTTGGTATACAGATGGCATTTTTATGCCACCTTACTTAGGGCTGGAAAAGGTTACTTGTAGGTGAGGGGCGAGGGGGTTAAGGTCTGAGCTCTTCTTAGATATGAAATCAGGGATAAGAGTAAAGATCATCAGAGTAAAGATCATCAAAAGACACTTCCATTGGTGTTCTTGTCTCACCTGCACACACCCCCTTTGGGAAGTCTCAGCTAGACTGAGTTTCTCCTACTACTTACTCCTAGACCTTCTTGACGTCCAGCACCAAATGACTATCTGACTACTAATGTCTCAGAAACTTTCTACTCTATGTATCCCAAAGACTACTAATTATTCCTTCCCACCCCACCAAAGTATTAAAAAACACCTTCTTTCATGAACCTATTCTGGTTTATAGAATTATCATCTAGACAGGAACTCTAGTCAGAAACTTGGATGCCATTCTAGCCTCCCTCATCTTTTTCTCACCCAACATCCAGTTTCCATTAGCATGCTTATTCTACTTCTTTTTTTAAGTCAGAGTCTCAATCTGTCACCCAAGCTAGAGTACAGTAGCATGTTCACGGCTCACCACAGCCTTGACCTACTGGGCTCAGGCAATCCTTCTGCCTCAGCCTCCCAAGTAACTGGAACCACAGGCATGCACCACCATGCCTGGCAAATTTTTTTAATCTTTTTTTTGTTTTTTTTTTTTAGAAACAAGGTCTCACTCTGTTGCCCAGGCTGCTCTCAAACTCCTGGGCTCAAGCAATCCTCCCACCTATGCCTCTCAAAGTATTGGGATTATAGGTATGAGCCACCATGCCCGGCCTCCTATTCTATCTCATTAACATTTCCTTCTTCACATCCACTTTCTCTGCTCCACCTCAATGTTGCAGGGCCCTTAGGACCTCCACATTTTTTACTGGGATTAAAACACATTTCTTTTTTTTCTTTCCTTTTTTTTTTTTTGAGTTGGAGTCTCACTCTATCGCCCAGACTGGAGTGCAGTGGCCACTCCCAGCCATCGCAGCCTTGGTCTGCTGGGCTCCAGCAATCCTTTCGCCTCAGCCTTCCAAGTAACCGGAATTACAGGCATGCACTACCATGCCCAGCTGATTTTTTGATTTATTGTAGAGATGAGTCTCGCTGCCCAGGCAGTCTC
>NW_007232096.1:16305-19407 GCF_000164805.1 Carlito syrichta | reverse complement strand
AAGTGGAGTCTCACTCTGTCGCCCAGACTGGAGTGCAGCGGCCGCTCCCGGCCACCGCAGCCACGCCTGCTGGGCTCCGGCGATCCTTCTGCCTCAGCCTTCCGAGTAGCCGGAATTATAGGCGTGCGCTACCACGCCCGGCTGATTTTTTTTTTTTTTTTTTAAATTGTAGAGATGAGGTCTCGCCTGCCCAGGCGGGTCTCGAACCCGCGGGCTCAGGCCATCCACTCACCTCAGCCTCCCAAAGGTGTGGGATGACAGGCTGAGCCACCGAGCCCGGCTTCAGCCTTTTTTAGAAGTCTAACTCCATTGATGGCAGGGAGAGGAGAGAGAGGGATCAAAATGTGAACAACAGGTGATGGAATGAAAGATCGTTTTTCTTTTGTTCTCTGGGTTGTACTGTATTTTCCATGCTTACCATCGACACCTATTATGTTTGCGATGTGAAAAAAATAGGAAAAAAATAGAACGGCATCAGGGTGAAACAAAAATACACAAAAGAAAAACCCACTTCATTTGCTGAACTGAGGATGGATTTTTAAAGCCCAACTGAATCGTGTTAGATTTAATCTGAACGCTCCTGGTGACAGCTTCCTGCCATCTGGCTAGATCACACAAGAACAATCCAACTTGCTTGGGGAAGAAAATAATTCTCAGCTTCGCAGCGGCCACCCCTAAAACCGCGTGCCCCTCCCAAGGCGTTTTGATGGAGCCGGCTTTGGGTGCGGACTTGACATTTATCTGGACTAGGGAGTCTCAGCCCGTCTGGGTACTGCAAAGTCCCTTCTGCTCAAGACAGATAACAAAGCACAGATAACTCTGCTGAGGAGGAACCTGCCTGTGAATGGTCTTCCAAAACAAGCAAGCTCTCTCAACGTTCTGGAGAAAACAACTTGCTCTGAGTTGTTCCCAGCTGTGAGCTGGTGGAGCCCTCTGATTCTTCAGGCCCAAAGGGATTCGGCCTCCAGGCGGGGCTGGGATTAGGTCATTGTCCTGGCCGCCAGAGGTGGGCTAGGCCAGGCTGGGCCACCTCTTGTCAGAAAGAGATATCGCCATGGGAATTCGAGTGTCTGACCCAGCGGGCGGATGTCACCGTCTCCGCTGGACAGGTGGGAGCAGAGGTCAGGGTGAGTGAAATGGTTTGCCCGGGGCCTCCCACCCCCTCCTGGCAAGGCCAAGTTCAAATCTTGGCTGCCCTCCCCAGTCCTCCCACGGATTTTGTACAAGAAGCCAGGATTGCCTAGAGGAAGAAGGGGCCACCTTGGCTCGGGGAAGCCCCGGGAAGGCTTCTTAGAGTAAGCGCTGCTTAAGCCAGGGCTTAAGAAGATGGAAGCACCTGGGCTCGGTGGCTCAGTCTGTCATCCCAGCACTGTGGGAGGCTGAGGCGAGTGGTTTGCCTGAGCCCGCGAGTTCGAGACCCGCCTGGGGAACTTGGCCAGACCTCATCTCTACGATGAAATAAAAAATAGCCGAGCGTGGTAGCATGCACCTGTAGTTCCAGCTCCTTGGAAGCTGAGGCGGAAGGTTCGCCAGAGCCCAGCGGGTTGATGCTGGGGTGGCCATGAGTGTGCCCCTGCACTCCAGCCTGGGCGGCGGAGTGAGACTCCAACTCAAAAAAAAGCAAAAGCCGGGCCCGGTGGCTCAGCCTGTAATCCCACACCTTTGAGAGGCTGAGGTGAGTGGATTGCCTGAGCCCGCGGGTTCGAGACTCGCCCGGGCAGCGAGACCTCATCTCTACAATAAATCAAAAAATCAGCCGGGCATGGTAGCGCATGCCTGTAATTCCAGCAACTTGGCAGGCTGAGGCAGAAGGATCGCCGGAGCCCAGCAGGTCGAGGCTGCAGTGGCCGGGAGTGGCCACTGCACTCCAGTCTGGGCGACAGAGTGAGACTCCAACTCACAAAAAAAAAAGCAAAATAAGATGGAAGCACTCAAGAGAGAAGAAGACCCTCACCCTCTGTGGGTCTGCAGTGACAGCACAGAATCTGGCAATTCCAGGTCCCTGCTCCTGGGAGCACACACCCGTGGCTGTCCCCGCCTGCAGACACGAGCACACACCAGCACCACCCCTCATGTACAGGAGGGGAGGTTGATGGAGCAGGAAAATTCGACTCCTGGGAGGAGGCCTGGTTCAAGCCACAGCCCCGCCTCTTTCTGGGTGCTCTTGGAGAAGCTACACCACCTCTCTGTAAAACTATTGAACGTGAACTTACTTCTCAGGACACGTTCCCTCCTCAGATATGTTTGTGGAGCTCCCGCTGTGGGCTGGACCCTGCCGCAGGCCCTGCCTCTGAGGCCCTGACATTCCAGTGAAGGACGGGCAGTAAGGAGTACCCGGATGTGGGGGTAGGGGGCGTGACGGGAGCACAGAGCCAGCGAGCCGGGGAGGGCTGCCGTCTGGGCCAGGTGGTCAGGGAGGCCTTCTGCAGAGGGGTCCCCTGTGGATGGCTGGGGGAAGAGTAGCAAGCGATGGCCAGTCAACATCGGGTTGATATTTCTATTATTCCTACTGCTGCAGCCTCCACTGAGCCACTCCTCGAACTGGTCCTTACGTTTTATTCTTGTGTTTTAAAGACAGGTCTTAGCTGGGCTCGGTGGCTCAGCCTGTAATCCCGCACTTTGGGAGGCTAAAATGAGTGGATTGCCTGAGCCCGCGGGTTCGAGACCCACCTGGGCAACTTGGCGAGACCTCATCTTTACAATAAATCAAAAAATCAGCCGGGCATGGTAGCGTGCACCTTTAGTTCCAGCTACTTGGAAGGTTGAGGCAGAAGGATCACCTGAGCCCAGCAGGTGGAGGCTGCAGTGGCGGGAGCGGTCACTGCACTCCAGTATGGGTGACGGAGTGAGACTCCAACTCAAAATAAATAAAAAATAAATAAATCAAGACAGGTCTTACTCCATTGCCTGAACTGGAGAGCAGTGGCACAATCACAGCTCACTGCAGCCTCCAGTTCCTGGGCTCAAGTGATCCTCCCACCTCAGCCTCTTAAGTAGTTGGGATTGCAGGCACACACTACCACACTGGCTAAGTTTTTTATTTTTAATTTAATTTAATTAATTTATTTATTTATTTTGAGTTGGAGTCTCACTCTGTCGCCC
>NW_007232096.1:14382-15865 GCF_000164805.1 Carlito syrichta | reverse complement strand
TTTTTTTTTTTAAGATGGGGTCTTGCTCTGTTGTTCAGGCTGGTCTCAAACTCCTGGCCTCAGGTGATCTATGCCCTACCCCACTCCGGGTCTTCTAAAACACTGAGCTACCACACCCAGCCTCCTTACATCTTTTCAAAACCAGGTGTTCTCTCCCAAACACCTGTTGATCTCTTGACATCAAACCCAAGAAACGAGAGTCCTATGACCTTTTGCTTTCTGCCTTAGCCTGAGGCTCTGGTGACCAGCAGGGTCCCCCAAAAGGACTCCCGTGTCTCTCTCCATCTTAAGAGACTGCTTCTGGTTGCCCTCGACTTGCGGGACCTGGGGATCCTGTCTGATTGAGAGGCTTCTCGTGGAGGTGACCTCCCAGAGGGTCAGTGCACTGCGTGGGGGCTACCAGCTCTGCCGAAGCCTTCTCAGATCTCAGGGTGAGCGCCCCGCCAGGGTGACTCAGCTCTGCCTGCAGCTGAGTGTGGGCAGATGGCTGGGAGCTCTCCAGGGGACCTGGAGCGGCCAGACCACAGGGAGACAGGCGGAGCAGCCGAGAGGCACTCACCACCAAGTCCTTCTTTTTCTTTCAAAGCCTCCAGCCCCTGGCCCAGGGAGCAAAGTACACCACTCAGCCTGTCGAAAAAGCGCCTCCCCTCGGAGAAGCCTCATTCATCTCTTGAGGGAACGGGAAAAACCAAGCAAAAGAACCCGACGGGGCCGGAAGACCAGTCCGGCTGAGGCCTTCACAGCTGAGGACCCTGAGGCCCAGAGAGGCTGGCCTGCCCAGCTCATGCACATACAGGGCGGGGCGGGTATGCTCTCTGCACTCCTTCCGCAGACCTCTCTGGAGAGACCCCACACTGCTCAGAACAAGCTACTGGATGAGGACATGGGACTCCTTGGAGAGGGGACCCAGAGTAGAAGACCCATAGAGGAGCAGTGCATGGTGAGGGTGGGGGACCGCAGATGAGCCTGGGATCTTTTCTGGCCCTGCCACCTTCTAGCAAGGTGGCCCTGGGTACCTGCCTTCCTCTTTCTGTGCCTCAGTCTCCCCCTTGGGATCTCTGGAGGGGCTTTGTGGGTGGCGGCGGGTGGGTGGGTCAGCTCAGTGCACAGAGGGGTTCTTTCTGTGCTTGCCAAGCCTCATGAGAGGTGACCCTGGAGCCCCGAAGGAGGGGACACCTCCTGCCCAGCAGGGCTGGCGAAATGCCCACACACCACACACATGTAGGTGGATGAACTTGAACCCACATGAAGAATTGGCTTCTCCTGGGAGCAGGCTGGGCTTCTGAGCGGTGTGAGCGTGGGCCTTCCCTCGGCAAAACCTCACCTGTGAAACCCAGTGATTCATGCAACAAGTATTTACTGAGTACTTGCTGTATACAAGGTCCTGCCCCAGGGCCTGGAGACAGAGACATGACCAAAGCAAACAAAACCCTGTCCTCATGAGAGTGAGAGAGAGAGAGAGAGAGAGAGAGAGAGAGAGAGA
>NW_007232096.1:12320-13975 GCF_000164805.1 Carlito syrichta | reverse complement strand
TTCCCTGTAATCCCGCGCCTTTGGGAGGCTGAAGTGAGGGGATTGCCAGAGCCCGCGGGTTCGAGACCCGCCTGGGCAACGAGACCTCATCTCTACAATCAATCCAAAAATCAGCTGGGTGTGGTGGCGCGCGCCTGTCATTCCGGCTACTCGGAAGGCTGAGGCAGCAGGATCGCCGGAGCCCAGCGGGCCGAGGCTGCGGTGGCCGGGAGCGGCCACTGCACTCCAGTCTGGGCGACAGAGTGAGACGCCAACTCAAACCAAAAAAAAACAAAAACAAAAACAAAAATGGTTAAAATGGCAAATTTTATGTTATATGTCATAAGCATATATTTTACCACAATAAAAACTTTTTGCCTGTAATCCCGCGCCTCTGGGAGCCTGAGGTGCGTGGATTGCCTGAGCTCGCGGGTTCAAGACCTGCCTGGGCAGGCGAGACCTCATCTCTACAATAAATCAAAAATTAGCCAAGCATGGTAGAGCGCACCTGTAGTTCCAGCTGCTTGGAAGGCTGAGGCAGAAGGATCGCCGGAGCCCAACCGGTTGAGGCTGCAGTGGCCAGGAGTGTGCCACTGCACTACAGTCTGGGTGACAGAGTGAGACTCCAACTCAGGGGAAAAAAAAAGAAAAAAAAAGAAAGCTCGGTGGGGATGCCTCTGATTCCAAGACTGTGTCTCACGATAGGGAAGCCCTAGGGCTTGTTCTGCTGCTGTTGTTCTACTTATTTATTTCCTTTTGGATGTCTAATAACGTTGGATTGGGTTGTCCAGTTTTGTGCCAAAAGAATGTGGATTGCTGGTCATTTTCGCACTCGCAGAATTATGAAGGCAAATTCTCCAAAATGACCCTTAAACAGAACCTTCACATGGTTCATATTCTTGCCATGTGTAGGATCCTATCTAGAGGAAAGATCTGACTCACAAAAAGGCGTTTCTGAGTTTGTGGCCAGCCTGGGCAACGTGGTGAGACCCTGTCTCTGGGAAAAAGGTATTTTGCAGCATCATCTATCACAGCAAAGACCTGTCCACCAGGAGGCTCGTGACTGCCCACTCGATGGATGCAACTGCATATATCAATTACGAGGACAGCTGTGCTAAAGCTGAATGGTAGTGTGACGGAGGCAAAGGATAGGATACGGAAAAAATCCAAGATAAACAAATATTCATGTGGTATGTTCAAGCTCTATCAAAGATGCGTAGCTTGAGCCCAGGAGCTTGAGGCTACCTGAGCTATGACCATGCCATGCAGGAATGGTGGCACACACCTGTAGTCCCAGCAACTCAGGAGGCTGAGGCAGAAGGATCACCTGAGCCCAGGAGTTCGAGGCTACAGTAGCTATGATTGCATCACGGTACTCCGGCCTGGACGATAGAGTGAGACCCCATCTCTAAAACAGTTAAATACGTAATTTCTTTTTTTGAGTCAGGGTCTCACTGTCGCCCAGGCTGGAGTCCTGCAGCATGACCATGATGTTCGCAGCTCACAGCAGCCTCAACTTCCCAGGCTTGGGCAATTCTTCCACCTCAGCATCCCGAGTAGTTGGAACTACAGGTGTGCACCACCATGACCGGCTGATTTTTTTATTTTTATTTTTATTTATGTATTTATTTTGAGTTGGAGTCTCACTCTGTCGCCCAGACTGGAGTGCAGTGGCT
>NW_007232096.1:0-12092 GCF_000164805.1 Carlito syrichta | reverse complement strand
CTCAAAGTGCTGGGATGACAGGCGTGAGTCACCGAGTCCAGCCAATAAATAACATTTTAAAAGGAAGTGAACAGCAGCCTACCTGTCGAACATGCGTTTCTGCCCATCACAAATGGCCCCCTCAAAGGGGCTGCCAGGGAAGAGGCACCCCCGACTTGGGCCACACACAGAGGATACGTCTTCCTGGAAACCGGCAGAGCGCTGCCTCCCCCGGCTGGCACGGCCTCCTCCCTAAGGAGGTCCCAGGGCGCGGGTGGCTGTGCAGGGGAGAGAACAGGGCTGCTTTATGAAGGTTCCAAAGAGCCGTGGCAGACAGAAGGCCCAAGTGTGTCCAGGGTGGCCAGGCCTGGGCTCAGAATAGCTCATTGAGTCGCGGTGGCTGGGCCAAGTGCAGCCGCGAAGAAACAGGTCTTTATGCAGGGGAGGCCCGGCCCGGCCTGAAACGGAGGACACGCACGCCAGGCCACCCATCTGTGCCCCATGCTCCGGAGGCCACACGAGTGTGCCCAGATGCAGCGAGTCCACACGCGCAGTCTGCAGACAGCTTGTCTTACAGGGCCGTGCAGCCCGCCCCCCCGGTCGTCCTTCCCTCTCCCCGCCCGGGACCGAAGCAAGATTTTAAAATTGTCGACCGAAACGCTGCGGCCGGCGAATGACCTGACAAGGCTCCGTGTTCCTTGGCCCTGAGCGTGATGGTTCACCGGCCGTCCGGGAGGTAACCCCGTCCTCAGGAAACGAGACTGAGGGTCAGACAGCACCAGTAACTTGGCCAAATTCACTGGGTAACAGTGGACGGAGCCCAGGTCTGCCCAAGCCCCGTGCCTGTGTAGTTTACGTCCATGGAGTGCGTGACATGTACGGCGTATGTGTGTGGTGTGTGTCTGTGGTATGCACGGTGTATGTGCATGTGTGTGTATGGTACGTGTGGTGAGTAGAATGTGGTATGTGTGTCAAGTCTTGGGTGTGCGGTGTGTGAGGAGTGTGTGTGTGTGTGCGTGTGTGTGTGTGCGCGCACGTGGCACGTGTGGTGTGTGATGCATGGCATGCGTGTCATGCGACATGCTTGGGGTGTATGAGGGCATGTATGTGGTACTTATGGCACGGCATGTGTGCAGCATGTGTCATGTGGTATGTGTGGGCTGTGACCTACGGGGTGGGTGTGCGGGGTGTCACGTGTGTGCTGCCTGGTCGCTCCAGGGCACATCCAGGAAGACGACCCGGCCCGGACCCCCAGGCGGGCCACCATGGAGCGGCCAGACTCACTCGGTCGCAGCTGCTGGGGGGACACAGGCCCAGAGCTCCTGCCACGACCCCAGCGGGGCTCCTGCCCTTCAGACCGGCGTCTCCCCTGGCCGAGGCCTCTGGGGCTGGGTCAGGCCCTGGCGGTCTGAGGAGCTCAGCCGGGGCCTCTGGACCTCCCAGCCCCTCTGGAGACCCTCCTGCCTGGGCAAGGGGGACCCAGCGAGCGTGGGGCCGTCACCCCCTCAGGGTCCGCCTGCTCCTGCCCACCCTGCCCCGGGTCTATCCCCTTATTGAATACCTTCCTGGGGACAGACCCCAAGCCAAGGACCCAGAGCCGGCCCGTCCCTGTCATCCCCCCTCCCCGCTCGCCAGCCACGGCTGCCTCGGCCCTTGGCACTAGGCTAGGGTGAATGCCCCATCACTTTGGAGACTGGAGCAAATTACCCGGAGACGTTCAAGGCCTGAAACCGCCATCCACTGAGCTCACAGGTCCCAGGGGTCAGGAACTCGGGCAGGACACAAAGGGGACTGCTCGTCTCTGCCCCACGGCGTCTGAAGGCTAGAAGGGCTGGAGACTGGTTCACTCCCTTGCTGGTTGGCTGCCGGGGCCTCCGCTCCCTCCATGCGGTCCTTCCCACGGCTAGTTTGGGCTTTCTCGCAGTGGGGCGATCGGCTTTCCTCAGAGGGAGTGTCCCAAGGATAGAGGGAGACAGAAAGCCCCAGGGCAGGACACAGAGCCCTCCCCCGCGGTGGGCGCGGTGACCAACGCAGAAAGTGAAGAGGGCGCAAGGAATCTGGGTCAGTCTGCTACACGCACTCTCCCCAGAGCCCCGCACATGTTCCAGGGACTTTGTTGGTCTGTTGAGCTCATGCGGTCCCCATCACGGGCTCCAGAGGGGGAAACTGAGGCCCAGAGAATTGTAGCGACTCACTCAAGGTCCTCGGTGCTGGGGACCCGCCCAGCTGCCCCACGCTGTCCCCTAGTGACCAGAGGCAGTAAGTCCAGTAACGCGAGGCCCGTGTGCTGGCACTGACCTTCAGGCAGAGCAGGCCTGGCACTCCTGGGGGCAGGTGCAAGAACGCTTGAATCTCGGCAGGTTCTGAGCACAGAGCGGGTCAACACCTACCCACGAGTGTGTATGCTTAGCCAGGCTCTGTCGCCTGGCAACTCCCCCCATCAGGGACGCCCTTAGAGGTCTCTGTGGTCACCAGGGTGCGGGAGGTGTCGCCTGGACCTGCTGGGCGGATCTCGGGTGAGCAAGTGCGGCCGAGCAGAACTCCACCCTCCGCGCTGCTCCCAAGGAAGGACCCCAGTGGCTCCTGCGGTCCCCGGGATGAGGGCCCCAGGCTTTAAAGCAGGAGGCTGAAGGCTTCCTCCTCTCCCTGTCCTTCCCACCAGCCTCAATCGCCACGGCCTTAGAGGTTCCCACGGCCCAGGGGTCAGCCATCAGTTCCTTGCTCTGTTCCGTGCTGGCCCTGGGCTCCGGCACCCAGTGCTCTCGGGGTGACAGCTAAACCCCTTGCTCCACCCGAACTGGCCCCTGCCTCCCTTTCACTGCCTCCCCACGGCCTAGGCAAAGCAGGAGACAGGGCGACGCTTCGGAAGGGGCCTTGGCTGGGCCAGGTAGGCCCAGCTGAGCCTGGAGGGCCTGGGGAGCACCGGGGTCTCCGTGTATGAGGCCCAGGAGCACACTGGGAGGCAACTTGCCCTTATGGAGGAGGAAGTCGTGGAGATCAAGTGTGGCCAAAACCCAACAAGCTGGGCTGGAGGGCAAGGGAGACCCACACGAGAACAGCACCAGTCACTCGGCTGGACCCTGGCCTGGGCCCACAGGCTCCCGCCAGAGCGCCGCACCAGAAATGGCATATGGGCTCCCACCCGCACTTGCAGCTCACGACCGCCATGGTGGCAGCTCCCCGGGTCCCTCAGCAGGTGAGCGGACAAGCCAGCTGCGGTGTACACATCCCATGGGACGGTATCAGCCACAGGAGGACCGTTCAGAGACATGCTGCAGCACGGATGAAGGCGTCGTGCTGAGGGAGAAGCCAGAAGCCAGTCACGAAGGACACACGCTGTGGGAGGCCATTCATACGGGGTCCCGAGAGCGGTCACATTCATAGAGACAGCAAGCAGAACAGTGGATGCTGGAGGCTGAGGGAGGGGACGGGGAGACGTGTCCACTGGGGACAGAGCTTCCGTCCTGCAAGTGTCCTGAGATGCACTGGGAATGGCGTGCAACGTAGGAATGCACCTCATGCAAGTGAACCGTATGCTTTAAAACGGCTAAGGTGAGCCGGGCTCGGTGGCTCAGCCTGTCATCCCGCGCTTTGGGAGGCTGAGGTGAGTGGATTGCCTGAGCCCGCGGGTTCGAGACCCACCTGGGCAGCGAGACCTCATCTCTACAATAAATCAAAAAATCAGCCGGGCGTGGTAGTGCATGCCTGTAATTCGGAAGGCTGAGGCGGAAGGATCGCCGGAGTCCAGCAGGTCGAGGCTGCGGTGGCCGGGAGCGGCCGCTGCCCTTCAGTCTGGGCGACAGAGTGAGACTCCGACTCAAAAAAAGAAAAAAACCGGCTAAGATGGTAAATGTGTGTTATGTGCATTTTACCACGATTTAGAAAAACGATAATAAAAACCGACTGAACTGAAAAAAATCAGTAAAAAAAAAAAACCAATTACATTCCCAATGTACGTGCCTTTCAGAACTTTGTTTTGAGTAGGCATCTCACTGTCACCCAGGCTGGAGTGCAGTGGCCGCTCCCAGCCACCACAGCTTCGACTTGCTGGGCTCGGGCGATCCTTCCACCTCAGCCTTCCAAGTTGCTGGAGCCACAGGCACCATGCCCAGCTAAGTTTTTTATTTACTGTAGAGATGAGATCTCACCAAGTTGTCTGGGCTGGTCTTAAACTCCTGGGCTCAGGCAGTCCTCTCGCTTCCACCTCCCATAGTGCTGGGATTACAGGCATGAGCCACTGTGCCCAGCTCAGAACAGTTTTATAAAGCAGTGCTGCTGGCGTTTGAAACTCAACATGTTCCAAACAACTCCTAGTTCTCACACCACTAGCAAACACACACACACACAAGCCAACAACCTCCATCCTGCTTGTTCTTATCTCAATTAATAGTGTAACAGCAAACACTCTGCTATTAAGAAAGCACTTCCAAGCCCAGGAATTTTGACAGCTATTGGGTGGGTGGGGGGAGAATCTGTTTTGTTTTGTTGTTTAATCTGAGAAACATGGAGGTCACCTCCCCAGGCCTCCATCCTTCCTGGGACCCTGGTCCCGGAGTCTTCAGACCTTGGTAGCCTTCCAGTGTCTCCAAGAAGAGGTTTCTTTTCTTTTCTTTTTCCCTACCTAAAGAAGACAACCTCTTACTTACTTGTGCATGTGTGCAGAATAATTCTGCTCTTTTTCTGTCTTGATCTGAGGCTTGGATTGGCAAAACCAGAAAACCCACTTGGTGATCTTGGAGGAAACTGCAAACCCAAACCATGTTTCTGATGGAGTGGGGTGGGTGGTGTGTGTGTATAAGTTTACACACAGGCTGGTGAATCTCTCCTTTTGTGTGGGATCCCAAAGGCCTTTATCCTAGCATTAAGACTGAACCGGAAACAAAGGAGGAAAAAAGGAACACAGAGCAGGTGTGATGGAGAGAAGGTGCTTGGACACATCAGATGTCGTGTGGAAGTTCAGTGGCCCGAATGTCTTGTCTGTGAGACACACCCAGAACAGGACAGAGGAAGGCGGGAGGGGAAGTGGGGGACAGGGTGCCCCTCACAAGCCCCTTCCGGACGAGGGGGCCCTGGATCGACGCGGGCGTCGCCACAGGCACGAGCACCCTCCTGCTCTCCGGGCCACCACCTACTCGTCCTGGTCGTCCCCTCCCTTCCCTCAGCAGGTGTTCTGGGTGCCTGCTCTGGGCCAGGCCTGGTGCTAGGTGCCACGGGTCCAGGGCAGACAAAACTGAAAAGGCCATGGAACTCAGCCTTGCCGGGGAGACAAGGAAATAAACACGTTTTCAGGTAGAGACAAAAGCTGAGGACAGTGAACAAGCAAAGGACACGGCGATCGTCTACCGCTTCCACCCACGTAGACGCCCAAATTAATGCCCCCCACCCCGCACCCTGGCTTCCGCCCTCCCAGCCCCCGTGCAAGAACAGCCACTGTGCCCAGGGCTACGGTCCTCACTACATCTAGGGCATAAGGTGGACGGTCATTCCTTCCAAACCTTGTGGCGAAATGTGGGGAGGTATTTGGGTCGGGTGGGCTCCTTGTGTGTGTCCTCCCCACAGCAATGAGTGAGCTTTCCCCGTTAGTTCACATGAGATCTGTTAAAAAGAGCCTGGCACCTCCTCTCTCTCTCTCTCTCACCATGTGACACGCTGGCTCCGCTTCACCTTCTGCCATGAGCAGAAGCCTCCTGAGGCCTCCCCAGGAGCAGAGGCTGGTGCCACACTTCTTTACAGCCTGCAGAACCATCAGCCAAATAAACCTTCTTGAAACAGGGTCTGGCTCTGTCGCCCAGGCTGGAGTGCAGTGGTGCAACCATGCAGCTCACGAAAGCCTCGAACCCTTCCTGGGTCCAAGCGATCCCCCTGCCTCAGCCCTACAAGTAGCTGGGAATAGAAACGTGCACCGCCCCGCCCGACGAACTTCTTAAAACTTTCTTGTGGAGGCAAGGGTCTTGCTATGCTGCCCAGGCTGGTCTTGAATTCCTGGCCGCAAGGGATTATCCGGCCGCAGCCTCCCAAAGTGCTGGGATGACAGGCACGAGCCACCGTGCCGGGTCGACCTCTGTTCTTTACACATTGCCGGCCCCGGGTCCCCCTTACAGCAACGCAAAACGGGCTAATCCCGCCTGCGTCCTGTGAGCCCCTTAAGGATGGCCCGGCAACCCTCGGATGCTTTGGCCTCCTGAAGGCAGAGGCTGGCCCGGCGGTCCTCAGGCCTTCCCCGCTCCTGCGCCGCCCCCTGGTGGGCACGACTGTCCCTGCAGCGACCGCAGACACGCCCGCAGCCCGAGGAGCTCCACTCGCTTCCATCCTCCCTCAGCTTCAGGCCAGGCTCGCAGCTCGCAGCTCGCAGACCGAGCCCGCTGCTGGAACCCTCTGTGCCCTCGGATGAGCAGGACTGAGGAGAAGCGCTTATCCTCCACTCCCGGACTAACGACTTCCTTCACTTTGGAAAAGGTCTTTGAACAGGCGTGTCTTGAACTCGTGGAGGGTAGAAGGAGGCTTCTTGGCGAGGTTGATCCTCAGGTCTCATGTCTGCATCCTCCGGCACAATTTAAGCACGCGGCTCCAAGGAGCCCACGGGAGGCCCGTGCCACGTGTCACAAGGTCAGTCACTGGACCTTGGACCGGAATAGGTTGGACCGGGCGTCTGACTTTCTCACCCAATGGCCGTCCAGCTCTGGGGAGAACCACGTCTTGTTTTTCTCGGTGTCCTCAGCTCGCCCACGGTTTTTCCTGGCAAGCCCTTGGCTTGATTGAATTCCTGCATTTGCCCATCTTGGGTTCCTTATGGGTGCCTTGTCTGTCCAGTGGCTTGTTCACTCAGCCATTCTGGCGGTCGCTTATTCAACAGGTATCTGAGTGCTATCTGCTTGCGGAGAACACAGCCAAGTCGACGTAGCTAACACCCAGTTGTTACCTGGAGGTGGGTAAGGCTGGCAGTGATCAGATCCTGACACAGAAACATATCACACAACTGTAGTAAGCGCTACGAAGGGGATATACAGGGCATCTTCCAGGACCAAGGGGCGGCTGGAATGGAGTGACCAAGGCGGCAGGAGCCAGGTCCTACGGGGTCTGGTGGGCCACAGAACTGGGGTTTTATTCCAATGCAGGGAGATACTAATGGGAGCTCTAGGCAAAGTCCATTATATCTGCTTTATGGCTTTAAAAAAAATTTTTTTTTTTTGAGTCGGAGTCTCACTCTGTCACCCAGACCGGAGCCTCAACCTGCTAGGCTCCGGCAATCCTTCCGCCTCAGCCTTCCGAGTAGCTGGAACTACAGACGCGCGCTACCACACCTGGCTAATTTTTGATTTATTGGAGATGAGGTCTCACCAAGTTGCCCAGGCAGGTCTCGAACCCACGGGCTCAAACAATCCACTCACCTCAGCCTCCCAAAGGCCGGGGATGACAGGCTGAGCCCCTGCGCCTGGCTGCTTTACAGTTTTTAAAGGCCCCTGGCTGCTGAGTCATGTGGGGAGTGGCTTGGAGTGAGGCAGGGAGCAGGCAAAGGACTAAGAGGCTGGAGAGCGGCCAGGGGAGAGGCAGGCGGCTTGGCGCAGGTAGCAGAGGGATACATTTGGAATATATCGCAGGGTGAAGAATCAGACGTTAGCTCTATTAACCACACAGCATCCTAAGCCAAAGTCCTCAGAGGCCACTGTTTGTGAGAGTCCATACGTTTCTGGAAAGTAGGCTGACGAGGCAGAGATGGTCTGAGCTGGGCTCCATCTGCTTGTGGCTTGTCAGTCTCACTTTCAAGGAGGGCTGGTGACCTGAACTCTCCTTCTGACACCCTGAGGCTTCCTCCTTATTCTTTGTGGTTTTTTTGAGAAGGCAGGATTTATCGAGAGGGCAGAAAAGCTCCCACAGTGGGAGGGGACCCGAAGGGGTTGCCCCTCCTTATTCACTTTCAGTGGCAAGAAAAACTCCTTAGTAATGAACACTTTTCATCTTGCCCTGCTTCAACTTCCGGCACATTATTCATTTTTTTCCCTTCTCAGTATCTCGTATGCTTCAAGAAAAACCTGCTTTTGCAAAGTCTGATGGGCACACAGCCATGCCCATGTGTTTATGGGTCACCTATGGCTGCTGTTGTTCTACCAGTGTGGATACCACTTGTGTGGCCTGCAGCCCTGGTACTGTCTGGTCCCTTAGGGACGTGGCCGGCCCCCGGCCGAGATCAGGCAGAAGGTCCATGCCAGGCCCTGACTCCAGGACTGCAAGGCTCCTACTTCTCGGCTGTGGCTTGGGGGGAAAGCCACAGGGCACTCGCTAGCTCATGGGTATCTATTACACGTGTGCATGAGCTGACTCTTGGATGCCAGAGGCTGCCCTCGGACTGAGGGGATGTCCCGTGGACTCCTGAAACTCTCAAGAGTGACTGCTGGGGCGCCTCCCCCAAGCTGTTAGACCCTCTCCCCATCCCTGTTTATACTTCCAGAAAGCAGGGGAGCTCCAGACGCAAGCAGCAGAGATGATCCGTGGGGCCCCTCAGGACGACACCTGGGCTTCCCCTTATGGTCTCAGGGGCGAGACCCTCCTCCCAACTGCTTTTGACCTGGGAAGAGATGGATGGACTTGTTTTCCAAGATCCAGAGGGCCCTCCTGATCCTCCAGCTGGTCAGCCGGAAGAGGACAGAGCCAGGGGGTCTGAGGGTGGCAATGCCAAGGAGTGCGGAGTGCGCCTGGCTCCCCCATCCCCATTCTCCAGACAGACCATGAGCTTCATCTAGTATGTCTTTTTTTTTTTTTTTTTTGAGTTGGAGTCTCACTCTGTCGCCCAGACTGGAGTGCACCGCAGCCTCAACCTGCTGGGCTCCGGCGATCCTTCTGCCTCAGCCTTCCAAGTAGCCAGAATTACAGGCATGCACTACCACACCCGGCTGATTTTTTTATTTTTATTGTAGAGATGAGGTCTTGCTGCCCAGGCGGGTCTCAAACCCGGGGGCTCAGCATCCACTCACCTCAGCCTCCCAAAGGCGCGGGATGACAGGCTGAGCCACCGAGCCCAGCTTAGTATGTCTTATACTACGCAAATCAGTTCAAATCCCCACTCCAGACAAGAAGGCCCTGCACAAATCTTTATTCAGAAATCGCAGAAACGCTGACCTGGAGAATTTCAGGAACCAGGGTCCCTGAGAGGTAAGCTGTGCATGTGTCACAGAACACGTGCATACATGTGCAGGATAACGTGTATCATCTGAACCAGGGCTTTTTACTTTTAGATGGATTGCTAGAATGTTTTATATGATTAGCTTTAAAAACTTATCATATAAATGTCACTCTCTCACTGATCATTATTTCAACCCTAATCTTTTGAAGGTAAATTGACTATGTAAGCATTATACATGCCTATAAAGTTTTACTTTATACCATAGTTCTCAACTTTTGCTATTAAAGTTTCTATTATGCAGATATCAAATCTTAGCTTTAAAATTACTGTTTCATAATTTGTCCTAATTATTGCTTATTTATATTAACCTTAAGTGAAAAACCTTTCAGCAAGGCTGGGCGCAGTGGGCTGATGCCTATAATCCCAGCACTTTGGGAGGCAGAGGTGACAGGACTGCCTGAGCCCACAGGTTCGAGACCAGCCTGAGCAACATGGCGAGACTCCGTCTCTACAATAAATATAAATCAAAATATTAGCCGGGCGTGGTGGTGCATGTCTGTAGTTCCAGTTACTTAATGGCTGAGGCAAAAGGATCACCTGAGCCCAGCAGGCCGAGGTTGAGGCGGCTGTCAGCATGCTACTGCCCTTCAGCCTGGGACTCTGACTCAAAACAAACAAACAAAAAGCACCTTTTGGCAATATAGATGTTACATAAGAAACTATTTTTGTATTCAATGGATATGTCATTGAAATATACTAATTACTTACAGGAGTTCCAGTAGTTGCTAAATATTAAATATAGGTTACTTGTTCTTTCCTTTTTTTTTTTTTTTAAGTTGAGAAAGCAGGATTTACTGAGAGGACGGTGGGAGGGACCCTGAGGGGGTTGCCCTCTTGTTCTTTCTTTTCTTTTTTTTTTTTTGAATTGGAGTCTCACTGTCACCCAGACTGGAGTGCAGTGGCCAGGACCTCAACCTGCTGGGCTCCAGCAATCCTTCTGCCTCAGCCTTCCAAGTAGCTGGAACTACAGGCGCGCGCTACCACGCCTGGCTAATTTTTTGATTTATTGTAGAGATGAGGTCTCGCCAAGCTGCCCAGGCGGGTGTTGAACCTGCGGGCTCAGGCAATCCACACATCTCAGCCTTCCAAGGCAGGGGATTACAGGCTGAGCCACCGAGCCTGGCTGCTCTCTTGTTCTTTCAACAAGAACAATTCAGTTTCCTTGCCATCAATGAACCACATGAACAGAAAATGTAAACCGGTGACACTGAAGGCCCACAAAAAACTGAGATTACAAGATTAGATTCTTCCAAATACACAACTACACGAGACTTCATCTACTCTGTCAACCTCAGAGATCTGAAATGACACAAAATAATGCCACAGAAGCAGCTGAAGCTGTATACTTATTTAGAGTCTACTGTCGGGAAGGGCCACCTTACAAAACATCCAAGCCTCAACCAAAGCCCACATGTGGTACCCGCAGGGGACCATTAAGCCTCCCATCCTGTCAGGGTGAAAGATCAGAACCCTAAGACCATTCACTCACACAAATGACTTCTAACTGTCTACTTTCAGGGAGAAGAAATAGGCCAGGCTCGGTGGCTCAGTCTGTAATCCCAGCACTTTGGGAGGCCGAGGTGAGTGGACTGCCTGAGCTCGCGGGTTTGAGACCCGCCTGGGCAACTTGGCAAGACCTCATCTCTACAATAAATCAAAAAAATCAGCCGGGCACGGTAGCGCATGCCTGTAATTCCAGCTACTTGGAAGGCTGAGGCGGAAGGATCGCCGGCGCCCAGCAGGTCGAGGCTGCGGTGGCCAGGAGCGGCCACTACACTCTAGTCTGGGCGATGGAGTGAAACTCCAACTCAAAAAAAAAAAAAAAGAAAAGACAGAAATAGTGAACGCAGCTGGCAATAAGTGGAGCTTAACAGCTGGGTGTGGTCAGGGGTCCTACCAAAACTCACTGTTGTCCCAGGATGACTGGGTACCCAGGGCGGCACCCCCTGAGCAGCGGTGTCAGAGGTTTCACACTCTGGCTACGGGAAGGAGGAGACCGACTTAATCCTCCAGTCACTAAAAAAGCAAATAATAATCACAAGCCCTGCCTGAGATTTGTACCCATCACACACTAACAATGGCCAGTCCCAGTCCCATATCTGGGATCCTTGGAGACCTCCCTTCCCCAGGAACATAGAAGAGTAGACAGAGGAGGGGGAAGACAGAGGAGAGAGAGAGGAGGCTGGTTCCTCTTCAGCCTTTGATTGGTGACAGGGAGATTTAGGAACCTGGAACTGCCCACAGAAAGTTCATTTCTCTCCCTCATCGTCCATGTTCAACCTGTCACCAAATCCTGCTCATATATCTTCATGGTTCCTGCCAATCTGGCCATCCCCTCTGTCCGGAGAGCAGGGCTGAGAGCCAGGTTCTGCTTCCCCCAACACACACAAACATGTACACCTCTTGCCTAGCTGTGTGACCTTGGGCAAGTGTCTTTGCCTCTCTGAGTTTCAGTTTTCTCAGTTGTGAAAGAAAAATAATAAAGATACCTACCATACAAGGCAGTTGTGAGAAATTCACAAGATGACCCAGGAAGGGTGTTTAGTTCTCGCCTCGCTCATGGCATGTGGTAAACACTCTCTAAAACTTAACTATTAGTAAGTCTAGGCAAAACGACTAGACTTCGTCTCTACACAAAATTAAAAAATTAGCAGGATGTGGTGATGTGTGCCTATAGTCCCAGCTACTCAGGAGGCTGAGGCAGAAGGATCACCTGAGCCCAGGAGGTCAAGACTGTGGTGAGCCGTGATCACACCACTGCAACCCAGCCTCGGTGACAGTGAGACCCTGACTCAGGACAAAAAAAAAAAGGGTACCTACATGATCAATGTTTATATATCTAACCCTGAATTGTACCCCACATTTTTATAATAAAATTTTTTTTTTTGGAGTTGGAGTTGGAGTCTCACTCTGTCGCCCAGACTGGAGTGCAGTG
>NW_007232095.1:0-123221 GCF_000164805.1 Carlito syrichta | reverse complement strand
TTCCAAAGTCATATTTTTCAGTGTCTGCTCTCCCAGGCGTCTGGGAGAGACCCATACTCTTCTTTTGGTTTTTCTTCATTTCTGTAGATTTTTCTCCCTCTCCCCCTTTCCCTCCCCCTCTTCAATTCTGTTTTTGAGGGAAGGTGGGGTTGCTTTTATTTCTCTTCTGCAATGACCTGTTCTTCCTTATGACTGTCTTATGGCTTTGTTCACTTTTCCCTCTGCTTTACAGCCTGTCTATTCAGCAGTATGCAGTCTTGGTCCATTCAGAGAATCTCACCAGTTCACCTATGCCATTGCCATCTTGCCCCGTCTTCATGTATATTTTTTCATTAAGAATTCTACATATTCTCGTGATGTTTTCTGAGGGTGATCTTCACTTTACTTTGCAGTAGCTCCTTTTCTTCCTTCCTCAGATAGAGTTCTATCAAATTCCTGCCAACTCCAGAGCCAGGCTCATGGAGCTCCTTCCCTGTACCATCTAGTAGTCCATTTTATGAATATTCCTTGGTTTGTCACATGTTGGATGGCATTTAGGTCATTTTTGGTTTCTGCTATAATGTTTAAAGCTGTCATGAACATTCATGTATAGCCTTTTTTTGTTTCTTTCTCACAAGTAATGTATAATCTTTCTTCTCTTAAAATTATAAAGTGATTTTTTTAAAAGTACAGAAAATTATGGTTTCTGACAGCTTTCTCATTGTGACCAATTTTATGAACATTTAAAAAATTGTGGTAACACATAACATAAGACTATCTTTGCTATTTTAAGTGCACAGTTTAGTGGCATTATGTATATTTACATTGTTATGCTAGTATCACCACCATGGATTCACAGAACTCTCTGGTTTTGCAAAGCTGAAGTTCTGTACCCATTGATCAATCACTCCCAGTCCCTTGCAAACACTGTTTTTCTCTTAGAATTTGGCTCCTAAGTACCTCACACAAGTGGAATAATACATTATTTGCCTACTGTGTCATTGACTTGTCACTCAGCATATTGTCCTTAAGTTTTGACAAGGATGTGATGTGTCAGAATTTCCTTTCTTTTTAATGCTGAAAAATATCCTATTGTATGTATATACCCTATTGTGTTTAGCTATTAGTCCATTGATGGACACTTGTCTGTACCCAGCTTTTGGTGATTGTGAATAGTGTATGATGTCTTTTAAAGAACCTGCTTTCAGCCGGGCTCAGTGGCTCAGCCTGTAATCCCGCACTTTGGGAGGCTGAGGTGAGTGGATTACCTGAGCCCGCAGGTTCAAGACCCGCCTGGACAACTTGGCGAGACCTCATCTCTACAATAAATCAAAAAAATCATCCGGGCGTGGTAGTGCGCGCCTGTAGTTCCAGCTACTTGGAAGGCTGAGGCGGAAGGATCACTGGAGCCCAGCAGGCCAAGGCTCTGTTGGCTGGGAGTGGCCACTTCACTCCAGTCTGGGTGACAGAGTGAGACTCCAACTCAAAATAAATAAATAAATACATACATACATACATACATAAGTAAGTAAATAAATAAATAAATAAATAAAAGAACCTGCTTTCAGTTCTTTTGGGGATAAACCCAAAGTGGAATTGCTGAATTCCCATTATCTCTTGAATTTTCTCCATTCATTCTTGAGTCTCCACCACTATCCAGCTACTGTTTCTATCAAGGTCCCCAGTGACTTCCACATTCCTAGACACAGTGGTCGATTTTCAGTTGGTATCTAAATTTATTAGAAATGTTTTGTCAATTTGATAGTAAAGGATGCCTCTCCTCATCCATGCCTCTCCTTACTTGGCCTTCTCTGGGACGTCAAGCGTTCTTGGTTTCATTTTATGTTGATACTTGTTTCTCTTCAGTCTTCTTTGCTGGATTTCTATAATCTTGTCTTCTTGATATTGGAGTGCCACAGGGATCCGGCCTTAGGGCTCTTCTCTAGTCCATCTATACACATTCTTCAGTACTTTTAGCCATTCTTTTGTCTTTGAAAACTCTGCCTGTATCGAAAGGTTCCTATTTTTTAAATAACATTTGCCACCTAGGCTGCAATGCAGTGACAGGATCATGGTTTACCTCGCCTCCACCTTCTGGGCTCAAGTGACCCTTTCATCTTAGCCTCCCAAGTAGCTAGGGTTATAGGCACCCACCACCACACCAGGTTAATTTTTAAATTTTTTGTAGAGATGAAGTCTTGCTATGTTACTCAGCTAGCTGGCCTTGAACTCCTTGACTTAAGCAGTCCTCTTGTCTCAACCTCCCAAAGTGCTGGAATTACAGGTGGGCCACTGTGCCCAGCCCAGTTCCCTAATTTACACTTCTACTCTATCCTCTCCCTTGAACTTTTGTCTCAAACTGCCTACCCAACACCTCTACTGGGTGTGTAATAGGCATTGCTGTTTTAATGTGTCCAAAACTAAGCCTTTTTTTAAAAGCAGGAATTATTGAGAATGGGAGGGAACCCTAGAGAGTTGTCCAGAACTGAGTCCTTAATTTCTCTTCAACAAATATCCTTCTCTTCCACTTTCTTCATATAAATAAGTGTCAACTCAAATGCTACTTACCCCAGCAGCCCTTTTTAAAATAGTAAAAGGTGAGTTGTACTCTGTCTACATAAAGTTAATCGCAATTTAATATATATAAAATAAACATTTATATATATATATACACATATATTTACATATATATGTGTGTGTATATATATATATATATATATATATACACACACATATATATGTAATTTTCTACCTAACTGCAATGTGAACTTCATGAGAGTGGGAATTTATTTATTTTGTTTACTGGGTGTGCTCACCACCTAGAATTATGCTTGCAGAATAGCAGGCACTCAGATATTTGCTGAATGAATAATTTCTTTAAAATTATTGCATAATAGAGGTTTTAATTTAGACCTATTTTTCTTTAAGTTAGCATTGAAGGCATTTCAGTATCTTTTGCAATTTTCAACACTACACAGAGGTAGGAAGCAGTTATCCCCTCTTGGAATTTAATAATTGCAACTAATATTTGTAGATTGTGTTATTGTTTCAGATAACTTTGCCATAATCATTTCTGGCATAAGGGTATATATTAATAGGCTTATTTAATGGCAATTTTAACGAAATTCAAAGCATTACAATGTTGCACTTATAATACAGAGTTAATAACAACATGAAATGTAAAATCCTGACTCTTGGTGGTATAATGCTCTTCTTATTACATCACATTTTAAAAAAATATAATGGTGGGTAAAAATTAAAGAAATCTTTAAAAATTGTAACTGTCAAGAACTGTGTAAAAATTCTAAGCCAATGCTGATATTTCTTGAATTAGAGGTCTGAATGCTACAGGTAACTTGCAGGTTGGATTAAATTGATGAGTCTGCTATTAATGATCTGAAAGGGATTTATGTGTAGAAGCTATGTCAATATTTCTTGTGAATATTTTATAAAATTACAAAAAATACTGGAGTAGCTTCAATGCAAATTGAAGGGAAAATAGGTTTAAAGAAAAGTCTATATTATGAAATAGATTTAAAAAAATTCGTTCAATGAATATTTGTTGAGTGCTTACTGTGTCCCGCACACTTTTTAAAGGCCATGGAGTTTGAACAGTGTGGCATGAGGAAACAGAACTTGACCTAAAAATAAGGAGCTGTTTTTCTGGAGAGAAGAAAGAGTAGGAAAAATATCCCAGACAGGATGAATAGCACATGCCTTGGCTGGAAAGCAGATGAGTGTGACAATATGTGCTGTGATTAAGCAGCTGACTTGCCTGAAAAATGCTGTGCACAGAAGCCAGAATCGAGGTCCTAAACATTTTTAAAGAATGTTGTTAAGATTCTAAGAAGGATTAGTCTTTAATTTGAAATAAAAATAGTACCTCATGATCATTGTCAAAACACTATATTAAACTATTTAAAATTTTGTTAGGCAGATCTAACAAGATAGACCTTGGTGTTAATCTCTGAGGTGATTTTGAATTCTTAAGCTTCTGTGTTGCATTTGTGTATGCTGACTGTGTCTTTAGAGTAATATTTCCTTGATCTCCACCAGGGAAAATGTGTAGGGGAGATAGGGGTTAAGAGTTTGTGTTTTGGGAGTTTGACACTCAGCTTTACGTGTTATTAACTGTGTGATCTTCAGTAAATGACTTCTTAATCCCTCTACATCTCTGTTTCCTCTTTTCTAAAATAAGGTACTAGGGATAACAGTAATCTATACCTCAGAATTATCAAGGACAATGAGTTAATGCCTGTGAAACATTTAGCATTGTGTCTGGCATATAGAGAAGACAATAAACTGTTTTTGCTGTTGGCATTTATTTTATGACTTGATGCATTCACATATATTGATGGCAAAGATAAAGCCTCAAATTTCCAAATTTCCTATATATTAATTTGACAAATGTGAATAATGTAATTAAACTCAGATTGACTCTAAAGTCTTAGCACAAAACTGGTGCTCAACAAATTAACAAGGCATTTGTTAAAACGGCACTTGGGTATTCCATCACTGAAGAAGCATCTGTGGTGGGACAGAGTCCTTATTGACATTTTCAGCATGTTTCTGCCAGTTATACAAACTGCCTAAAAAGACTTTCTAGCTGGTGGTCATTTTAACCCAATTTAGATCCAAATATGCTTGTATAACAAAATACGTAAGCTTGCTGCACAACTCCAGCTTTGATCTTCCAGTCTACAATCACTTGGTATTTTTTCATTAAAATCATGTTGTTAACAAACAGTAGACTTTAAAATTATATGCTGAAGCTTATTTTCGGCTTTCCATATTATATTCCAAAAACAGTGCCAAATATTTATGA
Source organism: Carlito syrichta (assembly GCF_000164805.1). NCBI lineage: Eukaryota > Metazoa > Chordata > Mammalia > Primates > Tarsiidae > Carlito > Carlito syrichta. The sequence continues at coordinate 118,417 of NW_007232095.1, read as the reverse complement.
GAAATTCATTAAAATAATAGCAGTTATGTTAAATATAAATGATGCAGAATACAATTTGAAATCAATATTAACATAACAATACAACCATATAGTCATGTAAAAGAACAGTTTTTAAACTGATTTTACATTGAAAATTATGGATTTAGGGTGTTTTTAATCATCATTTCTCTAGAAGAATGCATCCCTTGAAATAAGAGTTGAAAGGGTTCCTTATACTAGTGAAAGTGTTTTTTCCTTTGGCTTAAATACAAAAATATATTTGTATTTTTTTTTAGACAGTGTCTGTTGCTTATGTTGGAGTGCAGTGGCATGATCATAGCTCACCACAGCCTTGAACTCCTAGACTCAAGAGATCTCATCTCAGCCTCCTGAGTAGCTGGGAATACAAACATACTCCACCAAGCTTGACTAATTTTTGTAGAGATGTGATAGCATTATGTTGCCTAGGCTAGTCGCAAACTCCTAGACTCAAGCAATATTTTCTGCCTGGCCTCCCAACGTGCTGGGGTTATAGGCATGAGCCATTGTGCCTGGCCATATTTCAATTTTTGTAAACATAGACCATGCAGTCACTTGAAATATTAGCTTTGATTTTATTGAGGTTTTCCAATACAGGCAGTCTCCAACTTACCATAGCTCGATTTAGGGTTTTTTGACTTTATAAACTCTTGCAAAAGCAAGAGTTTTCAATAGAAACCGTACTTAGAAATTTGAATTTTGATATTTTTGGAGCTAGTGATATGTGGTATGATATTTGCTAGTGATACTAGGCAAAAAAAGAAAGAAAAACAAAACACAAGGTATTCAACACTTTATTCTACAATAAACTTTGTAGTAGATGAGTCTGCCCTACCATAGGCTGATATAAGTGTACCGAGCACATTCAAGGAGGCTGTGCTAAGCTAGTATGTTTGAAGGCTAAGTGTACTAAATGTATGATATTTTCAACTTATGATGGATTTATTCGGCTCCAACCCTGTTATAAGTTGGGGTGTATCTGTAAATGATGGTTACTGCAGTTAATGGTCAATGAGTCATTCAATGATTAGTAATGCATGTCATGGTTAATAACTTGAGCTTCCAGCCAGCCTGTAGGTTGGGAGTCCCGTCTCCACCACTGTTATCTTGTGTGGCTTGGACAAATTCTCAAGCATATTGTTCCCTTATTGCCTTATCTTCACACAGGAGACACGATGGCCACTCTAACTTCCTAGAGTGTTGTAGTGAGGATTAGACAATTAGACGAGAGGAAGCATCATCCTATTGTTTTGTTAGGACAGCGAACATGTGTTGTAGACATTGTTATTGTTATTTGAGTCTAGCCCCTTTTTCAAGTTTCCTTTTGATTATATAATTTTTTAAAAGCTCTTGAAGCCATTTTTGTGTGTGTGTGTTGTCCTGATCATTTTATATTTAACAAATCTGGCATTATTACGTGGGGATTTTAATACAATTTTTATTTTTTGAGTTGGGGGTCTCTGTCACACAGGCTGGAGCGCAGTGGCATAATCATGTCTCACTGCAACCTGAACCTCTTGAACTTAGGTGATCCTTCTGACATAGCCTCACAAGTTTCTGGGACTATAGGCACAAACCACCACCTCTGGCTAATTTTTAGATTTTTTTTTTTACAGACTGGTTCTCACTATGTTCCCCTCACTGGTCTTGAAATCCGGGGCTCAAGTGATCTTTTCCCTTTGATCTCCAAAAGCACTGGTATTAGAGATGTGAGTTACCACACCTATCCTTAATACAATTTTAAAAACGTAATGAACTTTTAAACCTCCTGTTTAGTTTTAATAAGATATGCAGTCTGCTTTTCCATGCTACATGCTGTCTGTACCCGGTACTCACTGGGTGTTCACAGCCACATAGGAGCATCTGCTGGGGACTTGTAAGAATGCAGGGTCTTCCAGCAAGATGGCGAAGGAGCAGGTTGATCCATGAGACTCTTTGTGAAAGCAAGTGACCATAGGGACTCTTGCTATCCCCTGGTGCCTCCTGCTCTGCCACTGCCAACCTGCTTTGTCAGCCATGCAGGCCTGAGGGCTGGCAGAAAATGGCCCCATGCACTGCTCTGTTTGCAGCTGCAGCTGTCAATGCAGCTGCCAATCACATTGGCCTGTGGGCTGGAGGTCCTTGGTTCCAAGCACTGCACTGCTGGCTCAGCTGCTGCTGCTGCTGCTCCCTCCTGCAGTTACTTCCCTGCCTGGATCAGCTCTAGATTCCTAACTGTGAGTTCTTCCCATGCATCACTGCTGAAGAGGCCACCGCAGCTGCTCTGTCCCCCCACCCAAGATGGCATTTAACTCCCAGCACTGGGAGCTGTGGGCCACCACGCCTGGTGCACCACCCCACCCTGCCTGAGCCAGCCAGTGCCACACTGACCTGTGGCTCCTGGCTCTCCCACACTCTGCCTCCCCCAGTTTGGCCCAGTGGATGGGTCCAGAGAACAGCTAGGCCTCTGAGAACAAGCAGAGACTGCATTGACCCACTCAGCAAGGCTGGCTCCACACAGCTCTACTCACATCCAGCTTGAGATCTAAGGTAACAAAATCAAACTGGGAGAGACAGAAATCCCTCCCCCATGCTAGATTGGCCACTGGCCAGATTGGAAAGACAATATGCTGACTGAGCTTAGATCTGATCAAACCTCCCCACGCAGCAGGCCTGGGACATCAGATCTTAGCTATGAACAACCCTACCAGCCAGCAACGAGAGCTAGAGATCAGAGCTGAAAGGACATTGGACTTAGAGGAATGATCTAAGAGCATGCTTGGTTCCCTTGATTTTATTTTTTCTATTTGTATTCTTTGTTTGTTTGTTTTACTTATCTTTTTTATTTTTTTCCTTTTTCTCTCTTCATAATGTTTTCATACTTGCTTTGTCTCTGTTAGGTTACCAACTTTTTTTCTTTGGACTTCATGTTTGTTTAGGGGAATAGTATCAATAAGAAGATTGATTGGCTTGTGTGTCTGTATGATTGTATGCTTTAGGTTTTTTGGGTTTTTTTTCTTTCTCTTTTCTGGTGTTGTATCTCTTTTAATTTATTAGTTAGTATATTTGTCTGTTTCCCTCTTACCCTTCTCACTCTCCACCTTCCTCTCCTCCCCTCCGTTCTATTCCTTTCTTTTATCTTACCCCATTTTACTTTAAGGGAGTAAACCTATCCCCCCACTGGATGGACAGATTGTGAGGCAATGAGAAGTAGGTTCCAGTGTATTCATACACCTGTCAGTGAATACTAGGATATGCAGACAGATTTTGAATCACAGCTTCTCCCTCAATTCAATCTCAAAACTGCAAAAAAAAATATGCAACCCTCCACCCACAGTCAAGCTTCAGAAGTAAACAAAGCTGCAGGATTCACACAAGAAAGAACGAGATCAAGCATACAGAAGTAAAAGTGACATTGCCACACCTGAACAGCAAAATTAAAGGAGAAAAAGAAAATGTGGGGAAGAAAATCTACATGGAGAGAAACCAAAAGAAAAATATAGGTCTCACACAGACCCCTGGGAGATAAGACACTGAGAAAACAGACTTCAAAATGCAAACAATGAAGAGCCCCCAGAATACTGGTTGCATACAACAAACCCAGACATTAAGACATTAATAAAGAGAATAAAAATAATTGAGGAGAGACAAGAGGAAAATAGGAAGGAACTGATAACTGAAATAACAACAGTAAAGAATACTGTGATTGAAATAAATAACAAACAGATAAGCATGGAAAGCAGAATTAACCAAGCAGAAGAAAGAATCTCAGAACTTGAGGACCAAAATATAGAACTACCCCAAACTGTCAAAAACATAGAAAAGAAGCTTAAAAAGAGAACAAAACCTTCAAGAGAAGAGTGATTACTTCAAGAGACCAAATCTTAGAGTAATTGAACTTCCTGAGGCAGAAAAAGAGACAGAGACAATCCAGGAACAAACATTCCATGAAATTATTCAAGAAAACTTTCCTTATCTCATCAGTGATACAAAAATTTAAACACAAGAGATTTAGAGAACCCCTGCAAGAAAACAAATGAGACCAACTCTAAGACACATAATAATTCACTTAAGCAAAGTAGGTATAAAAGAAAAAATCCTAAAGGATGGGAAGCAAAACTTCAGAAGAATGGAACACAAAAGAAAGGAGGAGTAGCGATCTTAATCTCAGACAAAATACCTTTTGAGTTATCAAAAATTAAAAAAAATACAGAAGGCCACTACATAATGATAAAAGATTCAATCCATCAACAAGAAATATCCATCCTAAACATATATGCACCCAACATAAGAGCACCAACTTTCGTAAAGCACCTTCTAGGTAAACTCAAAAAAGATATTGACTCTAACACTATCATAGCTGGGGACTTTAATACCCCACTTACAACCCTAGACAGATCATCAGGACAAAAAATCAGCAATGAGATCCAGAACCTCAATGTGACTCCTGACCAAATGGACTTAACTGATACCTACAGAACACTCCACCCAACAACCACAGAATATACATTCTACTCATCACCACGTGGAACGTACTGTAAGATTGACCACATCCTGGGAAATAAGTCAAGTATAAACAAATTTCAAAAGATTGACATTTTGCCAAGCACCTTCTCAGACCACAGTGGAATAAAAATAAATAACACCAGCAAGGTTCCCCAAAACCCCACAAAAATATGGACACTAAACAGTATGATGCTATACAACTCCTGGGTCAACATGGAAATCAAAACAGATATTAACAGATACCTGGAAACAAATAAAAATGAAGAAACATTTTACCAAACCTTCTGGGATTACATGAAAGCTGTAGTAAGAGGGGAATTTGTATCTCTACAAATGCACATGAAGAAAATGGAAGGATCACAAATTAACAGCCTAACAAGGCACCTAAGGAAGCTGGAAAAGCAAGTTCACCAAAATACTGACTTTAGCAGAACAATCCAGATCACCAAAATTAAAGCCCAAATCTGGGACATAGAAGACAAAAAGATAATACAAAAAAATCAATGAAACAAAAAGCTGGTTCTTTTAAAGGATAAAGATTGATGGTCCTCTAGCTAGAAAGACCAAGAAAAAGAGAGAAAAAGTCCAAATAAACACACTCAGAAAACTGAGAGATGAAGTCACACCTGACCCTGAAGAAATACAAAAGATCACTAGAGACTACTCTGTACACTTGTATGGAAAAAAACTTGAAAACCTTAAGGAAATAGAGGACTTTCTGACATCACAAATCTTCCCTAAGTTGAAACAAGAAGAAATTGAGACCCTAAATAGACCAATAAAAATCAAGGAAATTGACTATTTCATAAGAACTACCTACAAAAAACAGCCGTGGACCAGATGGCTTTCTAGCAGAATTCTACAAGACATACAAGGAGGAACTGATACCAATCCTACTGAAAGTATTCCAGGCAATTGAGAAAGATGGAACTCTCCCCAAATCATTTTATGAAGCTAACATCACATTGATACCTAAGCCAAGTAAAGACCCAACAAAGAAAGAGAACTACAGGCCAATATCTTTGATGAACATAGATACTAAAATTCTCAACAAGATCTTAGCAAAATGGATTCAACAACACATCTCAAAAATCATCCATCATGACCAGGTAGGCTTCATCCCCAGGATGCAAGTCTAGTTCAACATTCGTAAGACCATAAATGTAATTAAATACATTAACTGACATCAAAACAAAAATCACATGATTATATCATTGATGCAGAAAAAGCTTTTGATAAAAACCAGCACCACTTCTTGATAAAAATCCTCAAACATCTAGGCATACATGGAACATACCTCAAAATAGTAAAAGGCATCTATGAGAAACCCACAGCCAGCATACTCCTAAGCAGACAAAAATTTGAACCATTTCCCCTGAAAACTGGTACAATACAAGAATGCCCATTCTCACCCCTCCTGTTCAATATAGTTTTGGAAGTTCTGGCTAGAGCAATCAGAAAAGAGAAGGTAATCAGGGGTATCCAAATAGGAAAAGAGGAAGTTGTTATCTCTCTTTGCAGATGACAGATTGTATACATTGAAAACCCAAGAGAATCTGTCAAAAACCTCCCTGCACTGATAAAGGACTTCGGCAAGTCTCAGGGTATAAAATAAATGTGCAAAAGACAATCTCATTTCTTTATACTAATAGCAAACAAACAGAAACCCAAATGGAAAGCACAATCTCTTTTACAATAGCCACAAAAAGAAAAGAAATACTTTGGCATTTTCCTAGCCAGAGACGTGAAAGACCTTTACAATGAAAACTACAAAACACTGCTCAAAGAAATCAAAGATGACCAAAACAAGTGGAAAAATATCTCACGCTCATGGATGAGAAGAATCAACATTGTTAAGATGTCCATCTTACTTAAGACAATCTACAGATTTAGCACAATATCCATCAAATTACCAGCAACATTCTTCTCAGATTTAGAAAAAACAATACAGGTATTCATATAGAAACACAAATGACCAAGAATAGCCAGATCAATACTCAGCAAAACAAACAAACAAACAAAAAACAAACAAAAAAACAAAGCAGGAGGTATCACACTACCAGACTTTAAACTTTACTCTAAAGCTACAATAATCAAAACAGCCTGGTATTTGTACAAGAACAGGCTTATAGACCAATGGAATAGAACTGAGATTCCAGAAGCAAAACCTCAATTTCTCAACCAGTTCATCTTTGACAAAGTCTCCACCACCCACCACTGGGGAGTGGAGAAGCTATTCAATAAATGGTGCTGGGAAAACTGACTGACCACATGCAGAAGATTCAGATAGGATCCCTACCTATCCCCATACACAAAAATTAACTCTAAGTAGGTCACAGGCCTAAATGTAAAACTTCAAACAGTAAGTACTTTAGAAAATGCAAGAGACACTCTTATGGAAGTTGGAACTGGCAACCAATTCCTGATCAAAACTTGAAGTGCGCAGGCCATGAGATAAGATAGACAAGTGGAACTTCATTAAACTGACAAGCTTCTGCAAAGCCAAAGAAACCATCAAGAGAGCAAGGAGACAGCCCACAGACCGGGAAAAAAAATATTTACCAACTCTATGTTTGCCAAAGACCTAACATCAAGGATCTGCAAGGAACTGAAAACGTGCTGAAAAGAAAAAAACAAACAGCCCCATTACAAATTGGGTAAAAGATATGAATAGACCCTTCTCAAAAGAAGACATATGAGCAGCCAACAGATACATGAAAAAATGTTCAGCCTCACTAGTCATCAAGGGGATGCAAATTAAAACCACACTGAGATACCACCTAACTCCAGTCAGAAAGACCGTCATCAATAACTCAAAAAAAATAACATGCTGGAGAGGATGTGGTGAAAAGGGAACATTTCTACACTGTTGATGGGAGTGCAAACTAGTTTAGCCTCTGCGGAAATCAGTATGCCATTTCCTAAAAGTTCTAAAAATTGACCTTTCATATGATCCCACAATCTCCCTACTGGGAATATATCCAGAGGAACACAAATCACTCTATGAAAAAGATAACTGCATGCGTATGTTTGTCGCAGCATTGTTCACAATAGCAAGAACATGGAACCAACCTTGCTGCCCATCAAAAGAGGACTGGATAAAAAAATGTGGTACACATATACAATATAAAGAAGAAAATCATGAACTTCGCAGCAACGTCAATGGAAATAGAGTTTATAATACGGAGTGATCTCTCACAGAAACAAAGATCTGAGTATCACATGTTCTCACTCATAAGTGGACCTTGAACAACTACTGTATTACTGTAGGAAAGGGATTGAAAGTAGCTGGAAACTGCTGAGATGGGGGTGGGGGATGGGTAGCTGGGATTGACAGTCAATATTCACCTGGGGAAGGGGATGCACACCTCATCAAAAAGGGTACCTGCACAGTGAACATTAGTTTACCTCACCCTGAAGTGTACCCCACAATCTCAAAGTAAAAATAAAGAGAAAAAAAAGAATGCAGGGTTACCAGGTCCCCACCAGACCTGCTGAGTCAGGCCCTACATTTTCACAGGTCCCGGATGACATACACGCACACTGTGCTCTTTTGATTGCACACCTCAGTTCACCCTGACCAGCGCAAGGCAGGAATGCTGGGCTAACCCCTCACTGGCGTGGACCAGCACTTTCTACTTTTTACTCCTGATGGGAAGGAAGAGACAGGAGAGGGAATGGAAGTGGGCACCGGGAAGTAAGGAAGGAGGGTCAGTGGAACCCTGAGCCCCTTGGTGCATACACCATGCACTCGCCAAAACCCTGAAGTGTTCAGCCATGGGCATAGAGCTGGTTGTCACGCTGTCAAGATGCAGGGCAGGGAACAACTGGAGTGTTTTCTTTCCCAGCAAAAATTCCACTCTGTTTTCTCTTTGCTGTCAGTCTTGCTTGGCACATTCGTAGGTGCAGGTTTATTGCATTATTCAACTTCATACATTTTTAAAATGACTTTTTAACATTATGAGGAGTTTGGAAGATAAATGTAAACTTGCCCATACTCATTTTCTCAGTCATGAACGTCACTGACATGGTGCTGTAGTTCCGTCCAGTTTTTTTCTTATTCTTTTTTCTTTTGGGCACTCTTCCAAAAGCACTTTAAAAGCCATATTTTGAGAACTACCTTTCAAAATAGTGCATGGGGATTGTTGAAGGGAAGTATCATGTATGTGCCATGTAATCCATAAAGAAAGATAAAATAATTCATAAAATAAAGGAGTTTTCTCTGAGAGAAGATGCTACTTAGATTTTACAAAGTCAAGAAGTTTAAACTGAACCACTGGTGGCTTTATAATTTATTCAGAAATAGTATATATATACACTCATCTGACATATGTCTAAAACTTACACTGAAACTATTACAGCTATTATTATTAGAATAATTAGTATTTACAAGTTAGTTTTCCTCAAAGAGTTAAATCTAAATAGTTTTCCCAGTTTGTGGAGTGGGGGAATTCTCAGTTCCAAGGACATCAAGGTATGTGATTTGAGAAATAAATGTGAAAGCAATGACATACTCATTCAAACTTTATCTCAAAATTATACTAGTATAAGATTATATGACTTTTTAATACCAATAACTTTTAAGCTGTGCATAACTATTTTTCAGGCTGCTTTGCTAAAATTCACTAGAAGGGGGCACTAAAGCTCCACAAAACAACAGTCCTATGGCTAGAACCTTCGGAAAATGGTCTTGTGTATTTATGAAGTGTTTCAGTATAACGACATTTAAAACATGTTTAATTATCTAGAACTCAAGATGATTTACATTAATTTCGAAAATTCTATTATATGCAGTCTTAACATATATCTTAAATTATTTTACTGAGCATGGATCTAGATTCTATTTTGCTATTTAGACTGATTTAGTAGAGTGGCTGAAACACAGCTTGATCAGAGTCTTCAGATTTTGGATTCTATCTGTGAACTTGACATTTACAAATTAGATAATATCTTGATCTATTGTGGCTTCAAAGGAACTCATAGATTACTTTACTATTTACATGTAATTTTTACGTAGAAATTTCTTATGTCTTCTTTTCGTGCTATTTTGGCTATTAGTTTTTTCATTGTCTTCACCCATTATCATTTAGATAAGTTTAACTCACAGATTCCTAGTTTTCCTTCATATAAGGACCTTTTACTTACCCCTGTATAGTCATTGCTTTTTGGAATGCCTAAACTAAAACCCTATCAGGCAGCCTTAAAATTATAACACTTAAGCAATACATAAAACAGTACATGATACAGACATGATAATATGCTAGGTACAGACATGATAATACGCTAGGTACATTGATTTGTCATAGATTTCGTTCATTGGACAGTAATATATTCAACAAATATTAAGTGCCCTCTAGGAAGCAGGTCTGTACTATGCAGTGCCCTTACACAGGGAATAGTACTAGGATCCTGCTGAAACTTGGAGACAAAATAACCATCCTGCATAACAGGCAAAGGAAAGGGGACTAGATCTGTGTTTGGAAGGATCGCTGGTAGATTTCAATCTCTGCATGTTACCTCCATGTAAACGCTGAGTGCTGCCAAGGATGATGACAGCCTGTTATAACCACCACATGGCATAGCAGTTACCTAAGACTTCTGAGTGGCCACCCAATGTTTAGAGCCTCTGGGAAGAAATGTTGGAGAGAAAACAAAAACCAACCTGTCCCTTCCCTCATGATATTACAATCAGACAGTTGTAGAAGTGAAAATGAATGGATATAACCGTAAGTCTAATTGTTAATATATAAATAATGCAGAGTGTAAGTAAGGGCACTCCACTTAGAAGGTGAAGACTGCAGTGTCTTCAACCCACAGTGAGTTCATATTAAGAATTTTCCACTCAGTGGTTTATTTAGCACATTGTATGAGTTATCACCCAGTGAATCCAAGCTGATGTAGAAGACACAGCTAGAAAGAAGACTTGGCTCCTTCACGGCATTTAAACATTTATCCAAGTGTGATTCTCTTCTTTCTCTCCCTTTGCCTCCAATCTCCTCCCCTCTCTCTCACTCCTTCTTTTTTTTTTTTTTAGTTGGAGTCTCACTCTGTCGCCCAGACTGGAGTGCAGTGGCCGCTCCCAGCCACTGCAGCCTCGACCTGCTGGGCTCCGGAGATCCTTCCACCTCAGCCTTCCAAGTAGCTGGAACTACAGGTGCCCGCTACCATGCCTGGCTAATTTTTTGATTTATTGTAGAGATGAGGTCTCGCCAAGTTGCCCGGGCAGGTCCCGAACCTGCGGGCTCAGGCAATCCACTCACCTCAGCCTCCCAAAGCGCGGGATTATAGGCTGAGTCACCGAGCCCAGCTTCTCACTCCCTCTTCCTCTCTCTTCCTTGCTTCTCCCTTCCTCTTCTCTCCTTCCTTCTTTCTCCTTCTCTCCCCTTCCTCTCCCTCCCTCTCCCTTCCCATCCTTTTGCCTCTTCTTCCCTCCATCTCCCTCCCTCTCCCCTCCTCTCCTCCCTCTCCATTCCCTTCCTCTTTTTTTTCCTCCTTTCCCTCCCTGTCCCTCCTTCTCCCTCCATCTTCTTCTTCTCACTCTCCCTCTCCCTGTCTCCCTTCCCCCCTTCTCTGTCTCTCTCTGCTCTCTCCTCTCTCTCTCCCTCTCACTCCTTCTCTCTCCCTCTTCTTTCTCTCCTTCCCAGTCTCCCTTCCCTCTCCCTCCTGCTTCACTTCTTCAGTGCTTCTCCCCTCTCTCCTCCTCCTCCCTCTCCCTTTCCTCTCTCTCCCTCTCTCCTCTTCCCCCCTCTCTCCTCCTTTATCCTCCCTCTTCCTTCCCCTCTTTTCCTCTCCTCTTCCCTCCCTCTCAAACACACAGTTTCTTTTTTCTTTTTTTTTGAGTTGGAGTCTCACTCTGTCGCCCAAACTGGAGTGCAGTGGCCACTCCCAGCCACCGCAACCTTGACCTGCTGGGCTCTGGGATCCTTCCACCTCAGCCTTCCAAGTAGCTGGAACTACAGGCGCCCGCTACCACGCCTGGCTAATTTTTTTGATTTATTGTAGAGATGAGGTCTCACCAAGTTGCCCAGGTGGGTCTTGAACCCGTGGGCTCAGGCAATCCACTCACCTCAGCCTCCCAAAGGCGCGGGATTACAGGCTGAGCCACGGAGCCCGGCAAACATACAGTTTCTAGAGACAACCAGACTTTGCATACAAACGCAGACATGCTGTGTAAGCACCACACTTCTTAGAAGCCACGCAACATAGAGTACATTTTCTGACCATTGAGCATTTCTTGATTCTACATTATTAAAGTGTGTGTATTCTATATCTAACATAAAAGAAAGTGATCTTTGTAGATCAAAATTCTATAAAATTACAAATACAGATTTGATTAGAGAAGTGAGGAAATATTTACTGAATATATACTTCATGCCACACACTTGCTTTTGTGATTTAAAAGATAATGCTGACTTGTGTTTCTTGTGTTACAACTTCCTTCAGGTTGCACAGCGCTTCTGCACAGAGTGCTTACAACATCCCACAGACTTGTTACTTTCCAACTTTATTGAATTACAATTGACAAATAAAAGTTGTCTATATCGAAGGTGTAAAAGTTGATATTTTGATGTACATATACATTGTGTTCCACATTGTAAAGTCAAGTTAGTGAGCATCTCTATCACATCACGTCCACATGAATCCCCCTCCTCCTCTCTTCCTCCTCTTTCTCTCTTTTTATTTCTCTCTTTGGTAAGAACACTTAGGCTACTGCCAGTCTCACTCTTTCTTGTTTTTATATCAGAGGAGGAAAGGTTGGTGAGCCAAAAATAATAAATGGTATTTACATTCCTTATAAAACTCAAATTGTAGACTGTGCACGGACCTCCAAAAGTTAGCTAGATGAGGTTATAATATGCATATGCTTCAAAGATCACAGCAAGAAACTGGGCACCCTTGAAAGTTTTCTTCAAACATGGGAGTTCTTTATGTGTGTAAAATTAGAGGTCATAGCAATTAAGGACCAGTTGTTTCCTCTGAGTTCAGGGGCTCCATGGTGCTGCCCTCTATTTGGCCACAGCTGCTGCAGTAGTGAAAGCCTGGGGTGCACTGTCCCATAGGGAGGGGACTTGGGAGGTGACACCTAGCAAAGACACATGCAGACTTCCTGTCACTCTCTTCTGTCACTCTTATGTGACATCATCTCACCTATGAGGTTCCTAGGAAATATGTTGAAGGAGACAATTCTTTTTCATAAAAGTCAAGTAAATTTATACTTACTCATAAATTTTTTTTTTTAAAGATTTCGTTTTTTTTAAAATTTGACACTACATCTGAGTGATATCATACAGTAATTCTTTCTTTCTTTCCTCTGGTTATTTCACTGAGCATGACAGGCTCCAGGTTCATCCATGATATCAAAAATTCCACATTTTTAAAGGCAGACTAATATTCTACTGTGTGTACATAGGCGCTGTGTCCACAAAATGTAACTCCGTGCAGTGATGGATATTCTAACGTGCTCAACTGTGGTTATCATTTCACTATGTATAAGGGGGGAATCAAAAATGAAATTCATTTATGAAAAATTGTATACTTATTCTTCAATCACCTTCAAAACACTCTGCTTGATGCAATGCATCTATCAAGATGCTTTTTCCACTGCTCAAAACAATTTTTGAGCTTGATTTTGATGCCTTTTAGTGCTTCTGCTATTTTTGTTTTTATGTCTTCCATGTCAGCAAAACATTTTGTGAGGGCTTTTTTTTAATCCATGAAAACACAAAAAATCACTAAGATCAGGTGAATAGGGAGAGTGGGACATGGAAGTCGTGCTATTTTTGGCATAGTGTGGGCAATTGCACTCATAAATCACCCATTATGTAATGGGCAAGTCTATTGAAAGAATCTCATATAAATAAATTAACTGAAGCTGGACATAGACTCTCATAACAACTTAGCAGGTACACTGATGCTGACGGGTTCCTAGAACACTTACCTAGTATGGAAGCCTGTCCTACAAGGGGCCTGCCTTTCAAAAGACAATTTCTGTTTTTCTAGGGGACAGGGTCCTCCCTCATATGTGTATGAATATCAAAACATCTTGCAAATACTTTAAAATGCATACAATAAACACAATTTTTTGAAGGAAATGATTTCTAATTGTGTTGTACACTTCCTGCTGTGTATAGAGCTCAATGAAGACATTGTAACTGTATACAAGTGACTCATGTCTTTTATAACAACCATGTTTATTATGACAGTTAACAAGAAAGAAGCCTGCAATTGCTGGTGCCATGTGCATTCCATGCCTTCCTTTTTGGAGGCCTGCTGTCTAGGCTGGTGCTCAGTTTTTCTCCTGCCCGGTGGCCTCAAGAGTCTTCTGCTAATACTTCCTGACCTCATCCAACTGTTCCTTGTCTATCCACCATTTTCTCCTTATTTATGTTCTCTGTTTAACCTTTTAATTTTCTTTGATCAGTGTGTTTTTTTACTCTTCTTGTTTCCATCATTTTCACCCATCTTTCCTTTTGTATTACAGTCCTTGTTGTGTCTTGGCCTTGATGGCCCTTTGGTCAGAAAGGAGAAGATATCCTTTTCTGCCTAGCCCTCATGAACTAGTTATGGTGTTTTTTTGTTTGTTTGTTTTTGTTTTTGTTTTAGTTTTTCAACATTTTGGTAGCAATTAAAGTCATGAGGCTTTGTTGACTACTGAATTCAAATCCAATTTGAGAAGTCAGGGCATACATCTGATAATTGATCATTAAACATTACTATGTAAAAAGCACTTCATTCTGGGCTAGTGGCTCATAATTATACTTTAATTCTTTAACAGATGTTGTTGTTGCTGATTACTGTAAAGTGTAGCAAAATCTGATAGTTATAACCATGTCAGCTCCAATCCACCAGCCCAGTGAGTTCTGTGAGTTCAGTCAGCAGGGACCATTTTGTATCAGCACATCTTGTTTTGTTTAAGAGATAAATCCTTGAAAAAATTGAAGGCAAGCTATTACTATTTACATGTTGACTAACATTACAATTTCAAAGGACCTTTCTTTTGATTTTTAATTGATTTGTATCTGGCAGTGATTCAAAACACTTCAAGCATCTTTGTCTTCTCAATTTCTGGTAGATAGTTAATTATCTGCACAATAAAGCAAAATTACATGAGGGGAATTACTAACCATGAAAATTCCACTTCTATATATAGAAAGATCATCAGCACTAAGGACTGAAACAAGTTGTTTTATTTTTCAGATGAAAAATGGGGTTTTAATACACCAGGCATTCCAGGTTTTTTGCTCGTTTGTTTGAACAACATTAGATCAGACAGAAGAGACAAGTTTGATCAGAGAGGTAAGAGATGGGAGAAAACAAACAAAAGTGTTCTGTGCAGTCTGACATGTGCAAGAGTGGTTAGAGTAGGTAAGTCACTACCAGATGGTGGTAAGTATATTTTCTTAATTGAGAAATGATTGGTGATGTTCTTAACTGAGAAGGAGGAACATTGGGAAGGGGATGGTCATAAAAGAAGAGGTAACTGAGGTAAATTTCTGCATTTTCTGGCATGAGCTGTCAGTTCTTTCGGTGTCATGATATCACAATGCCTAAAGCTGGTCGACACATACAGAAAAGAGGTTTATCAGCTCCTGGTTTTGCAGACTGGGAAGTGCAAGAGGCATGGTGTGGACATCTGCTAGGCATCTGGCAAAGGCTCTTGGGGGCTGCGTCATAGCATGGTGAGAAGGTCAGAGAGGAATTGGACAAGAGAAAAAACCCACAGGTGACCTGACTTTACAACAACCCACTCCTGGGGGAGCATTCCCACTAGAATTAATTCAGACTTGAAAAAGCTAAAACTCCCTCAGGATCCTGAGAACAGCACCAAGCCATTCGTGATGGATTTGCCCCAATGATTTCAACACCACCAATCAGGCCCCACCTCCTACACCTCCACATTGGGGATCAACTTTTAATGTGAGTTTTGGTGGGGACAAACAATATCCCAACCATAGTGAAGCACTTACAGTGACAGGAATACACCTGAGAAATGTGTCATTATGTGAACATCCTAGAGTGCATTTCCAGAAGCCTGGATGGTCTAGACTACTACTCGTCTAGGCTATATGGTCAAACCTATTGTTCTTAGGCTACAAACCTGCACAGCATGTGACTGTTCTGAATGCTGTAGGCAACTGTAACACAATGGTCAGTCTTTGTGTGTCTAAACATAGGAAAGGTATAGTAGAAATATGGCATAATAATCTTACTGGGCCACTGTTTTATTATCTTTATTTTATTTATTTATTTATTTATTTGAGTTGGAGTCTCACTCTGTTGCCCAGTCTGGAGTGCAGTGGCAGCTCCCAGCCACCACAGCCTCGACCTGCTGGGCTCTGGTGATCCTTCTGCCTCAACCTTCCAAGTAGTCGGAACTACAGGCGCGCGCCACCACACCCGGCTAATTTTTTATTTATTGTGGAAATAAGGTCTCACCAAGTTGCCCAAGCGGATCTCGAACCCACGGGCTCAGGCAATCCACTCACCTCAGCCTCCCAGGGCGCTGGATTACAGGCTGAGCCACCAAGCCCGGCGGGCCACTGTTTTATATGTGGCCCATTGCCGACCAAAACTTGATATGTGATGACTGTGTGTGCAGATTTTTTACTTTATCTCCAAAGAAAGGTATGTCCATGTAAGTATGAATATACATGGGAGTACATATTTTCCTGAGTATACTCACAGGAAAATAATCATGGGCAAAACCTCAGTGATTGTCACAACTTATTGACATTATTGTAGATTTTTAAAAACTTGACAATGACCAGTGTCAGTGCTTAGGCTCACACCATAATATTCAGATAATGTGTGGAATAACACAGAGTTTTCAGATCATAGCTGATCACCCTGGATAATATCGTGATTCCATGGATGGTCTCACTAGGTCCAGTTTTGGGTGCCATGCACATGTATAGCAGATGGGATAGTGTGCTCCCAGGGCTCCTCTTTAGGACTGAGACACTCACTTCCTGACTGCCTGGAGTGGCACATGCTGAGTGGCCTTAGCTCAGGTGTTTCTCTTTCCAAGGGCACCTGTCACTTTGTAAGTTACACCCCTTCCCTAGACCTTGCCCACAACCTATTTCTGGTCTGTGTGAGGTGATGAAATCCCAGCAGACTTCGCCTTCTTAGAAGCATCTCTGATGGGTTTTTTTCTTCGGACTTGGCAGTTGCATTGACACTCAGCTTTTCTCTTTGACCAATCCTCCTATTGTCACCTGCTCACAGGTGATCGTAGAGCCCTTACCCCTGAAACTCAGAGAGGCCAATCTCAGTTTTTATTTCCCAGGGGGCCTGCCTGGCTCATGACAGTGTGGAATTCAGAGTAAAATTAGAGATCATTGTTCACCTGATTTTAGAAGATGATGAAATTTTTGAAGGTCGGTACATAACATATCTTTATTTGCTTTTCAAATTCTGATTCAACTGAGAAATAGATATTAGAGTCAGCAGGCAGAAATCAAAATATCAACTTTATTCCTGGTTAACTCAGAATTGGTGGTTGTGGCATGGATGTCAGATGCAGCTTCCTGAGACTTCCTTAATTGAAGCTTTTTTATTTTACCCGAATTATAGTTATAATTTCATTTTGGCATGACAGAGCATGCTCAGAGCCTTAATGAATGTCTCTCTGGGTAGGGAATCTCTAGAGAGACTCAGGGAGGGGAGTAGAGTTGAGCACACTCAGTTCCTTTTCCCCAAATTACCAATAAGATAGAAATATGTGAATGACAGGTGAATGTTCCCTCAAAAGGAATTATCATAAATTCATGTGATTTTAGAGGTCAGGTTATATAAATATACAGAAAAATGTAAACATTTTCTATCTGTAAATATTATACCTAAGTGTAGTTAATAATACACCTAGAACATAAAATATTTAAAATGTATATCAACCAAGTATTGTTGTTTTTAATCCTTTCTTTTAACCCATTTCTTATGTATGAATAATAACCTTAAACTATAAATTTGTGTTTAATTTCCTTTCAACAGCTGCTCATATTTCCTTTATAGAAGGGTTTGTAAATCTATATTGCTATTGACAATAGGTTCTTTCATATCTTTTGATACATTTTTAAAACCTGTGAGGGCTATTTTTGTCTTGCTCATCACTGTATTCCCAGTGCTTAACATTTTATGTGGCCTTGAAATGTCATTTTTTGAATGAATGAAAATGTGTGAGTCTCTAATGATAGGAGCAAGCTCCTGAAACAACTTAAAACTGTACTTTAGGTGACAAATTTTATTTTTCCTTGAACTTTGAAAGCCAAGGAATTTGTTGCCCATGGACTTGATCATTAGAATAATGTACGGTATGTTAATGTGCAATGTTAAAGGGTCTGCAAAAGCTCTTCCTTTTAAGTATAAGATCTGATGTTTAGTTAACTTTCTGTCTCTGTTCCTGGGAGACAGGCAAGGGTAATAGTGTCAACCACGTTCCTAGACAACCTACTCAGAGTTCTAAGACCTCTGATGGGCAAGTTGCAACTACATGGGAAGAAATATACAAGCTTAGGGTGAGCTGTAGCTCACTGCGTGTGCTGAGTTTTGTAACTGGCACTCCCACTTTAGGGCTCTAGAAGTTGCAAGACAGGACGGATTCTGGTGGAAAAGAAGGCACCTAAACCAGGCATATGACTCCCTTCTGCAAGACTCCCACCAAAAAGGAATAGCTGACATGATCCTGGGGCAAATTGTTGTGCATGTCTATTTTCTACTCACTGATGCCAAGAGTGACCTTAAGAAATTTAAAATTTAACTACCCCATGCAGACTCTGTAGTGAGCACTGCCTTTAAGTCCTTAATTAATCAGAATGTCAAGCAATAGAATGATGGAATATCAAAAAGAGAAATTAAACTCTTGTCCAGGAATCATTGACAAGGAATTTTTAAAATAGCTATTGAGATATAATTCATAGATTATACAATTAATTCATTTTCATTTAAAATGTACAATTCAATGGACTGTTGTATATTCACAGCTAAATGCAGCTATCAACACAATTAACTTTGGAATATTTTATCACCTCAAAATGAAATCCTTTATCCTTTATACTTTTTTTTTTTTAGCATTTATCACTTTTGAGGCACTGATCTACTTTATATCTCTTTTAGACTACCTATTTTAGCTAGTCCAATAAATTGAATAAAATGAATAATATGATATGTGACCTTCCATTAATGGCTTATTTTACTTGTATATTGTGTTCAGTGTCCATCTATGTTGTCAGTATTTCATTTATGCTTGTGACTGAATAGCATTCCGTTGCATGGATACAGCACAATTTGTTTATCCATCCATCATTTGATGAATACTTGGGTTGTTTTCACCTTATGGTTATTATAAATAAAGCTGTTATGAACATTTGTGCACAAGTTGTTGTGTGAACATGTTTTTATTTCTCTTCACTAGACCCCCAATAGTGGAATTACTGGGTCATATGGTGACTCCATTTTTAATTGTTTGAGGAACTGTCAGACTTTTCCAAAGTGGCTGCAACATTATACATTCCTGTCAGCCATGTGCAAGGGTTCTGACTTCAATACCTCTTGACCAGCACTTGTTATTATCTGACTTTTTGAAGCTAGCAACCTAATAGATATGAATTAGTATTGCATTGTGGTTTGATTTGCCCTTTGATGACTAAAGATATTGAACATCCTTCCATGTGCTTAGTGGCTGTCTGTACATCTTCCTGGTTGAAATTTGACAAGAAATTTTAGAAGATCTAGATGTGAGGGACAGTTCAATAGCCTGAACTTCAGTGTAACTACATATGTGGATGATTTTTTTGATGCCAGTATTACAAAATGCTGGGGAAAGATGTAAGGAGAAGGGAGAATAAGGCTCCACTGACAATGAGAATTGGAAGAATATAAGTGATTTAGGAAATATATTAAAGAAAGAAGTGGCAATTCAAGCAACAGATATAGCAGGGGACACTACAGTCCAAAAGTTTAATGGATAGATGGGCTGAATTGATCTCAGTAGGAAGAGTGAGTGTTTCTGTGATGGTGGCTGTTTATGCTAAGGGAATCTCTAAGACTCACATGTGCAAGTCAGAGCATTGCAAAGTTATTGTGAGAGTAAGATTTAATGACAAGAATTGTAGAAGAGTTCTGCTTGTAGCAGGTGCTCCATGCATTCAGTTCCATTCTTACACCATAAACATTTAAAGCTGAGAAAAGAAAGTAATATTAATGGCAATGAATCCAAAGAATTTATAAAAGGTTACTTTTGTGTTTAGGAATCTTTTTCTAATTGAGGTATAATTGAGATACAAAGAATTGCACATATTTAATGTCAATTAGCTAGATTGTTACATATATATGTATGCATTGCATCATCACCATGATCCTGGTAATAAACGTATCCAATGCCTTCAAAACTTTCTTTCATCCCTTGTTGTTTCTTGCTTTTGGGTTTTCTTTGGTAAAAATATTTAACATGTTGAAGACAATAAGTTATAGCAGGATAAACACTGAGAAATCATGCTTATATGAGGTATCTAAAATAGTCAAACATATAGAAGCAGACCATAGAATACTGATTGCTAATGGATGAGAGGAAAGGGACAAGGGCAGATGTTGAATTGGTGTAAAGTTAAGGTCAATAAGATGAATAAGTTCTAGAGATCTGCTGTAGTTCATAGTGATATGGTTCACCATATGACATTGTGCACTTAGAACTGTTTTCAAAAGCTTTATAGTGATACATATTTTACAAGCCTTTTATTAAAAAGTGAGATAAAAGTTTAGAGCCTAATTTATTAGAGTATATGTAAAAATACAGATGTTATCTTCATTCACATAGAGAATAATATAATCTTAACCCAATATCTAAAACTTCAGTCAATCACTATGTGAAATATTTGAACAGACATTGTGATTTACACGTGCTACCTGCATTGTCTCATGATTTTTTCATGGAGTCTGAAATACCATACAGTGTGTTTGCTGTTTTATGTTCATTGGTATTCATGGGGTAAACTTGTTCAATTGTGGTATAACAAGAATACTATATTAAAAAACCAAATATGACAAATTGATTGCTAATTGTAAGTTTATTCTGTTATAGCTAAAAATGTTATTCAAAGCTTTGTATAAAAAACATTTGTAGCCTGGCTCGGTGGCTCAGCCTGTAATCCCACGCCTTTGGGAGGCTGAGGTGAGTGGATTGCCTGAGCCCGCGGGTTCAAGACCCGCCTGGGCAACTTGGCGAGACCTTATCTTTACAATAAATCAAAAATTAGCCAGGCATGATAGCGCATGCTTATAGTTCCAGCTACTTGGAAGGCTGAGGCGGAAGGATCGCCGGAGCCCAGCAGGTCGAGGTTGCAGTGACCGGGAGACAGAGTGAGACTCCAACTCAAAAAACAACAACAACAACAAAAAAACCATTTGTACCATACATAACTCAAATATGAGTATGAGTAACTGCTGAAAGAAGCTATCTCATCTGGATGCATTATACATGCAATAGTGGTTGAAAACATTTGTTGGTACTAAGATAATTAATAGTAATATAATATATTCATAATATAGTGAATAGAAAGCAATATTGCAGGTGTCAATTCCTTGTGCTATCTTCTTGTTGCTATTCTGGTTTACTTTTAAGAATGCTCCCTAATTAGAATTTTTTAATGTAATGAAATTTGAAAGGCACAATTATTTAGAACTAAATCTCATATCTTTATGTATCTTGAGACCAGGTCTTTCGATATTTTTGACAATATGTTACTTTTTGAGCTATTATATTTATACGTCATGTTGTCTTATTTTAAAATACTTTAACTTGAGGAGTAGAGGTGTTTTAGTTCATTATTTTCATGCATTAATTTATGTAAGTACTAAATATTGAGTTCAGATTAGCTTTGTTTGACAACATCTATGTCCTAAATAATAAAGCACATTTATAATCAGGAGTTTATGTCTGGGTCTTTGCTTATTATTTTGTCTCTTTATATGTCAAGGAAAAATAATGATCCATGTCTTTAATTAATAAAACCTAATGGAAATTCTGCCTTTAAAGGGAAGGTTAACCTAAAAGTTTTTTTTAAGGCTTTACTTAAAGTTGTATGTTGCTGCAATAAAAAATAAATGTTAGCCATGTGAACTTCCCATTTCCATGATTTGATTTCTTTATAGCTTATAAATCATCTTTTATCCCACTGATATTTCTGTACTATTATTCATGCAAATACCATTCCTGCTTTAGAAATATGATGAGCAGAACTGGATTTAAGAACATGATTCTATTGTGTTACCCTGTTGCAATTTTCTTTCACCTTGTAAATATTTAATTTTCTCTTATTTCTTTATGTATTTATAAGGGGACTTTCCCTCTAATTCTGTTTTTCATTATCAGTTATGTGCTATATGGAGATTTCCGTCCTTTGCTTTTCTATCTTTTTCCAGCTGACCTGGAACTTTTTATCTTTTTTGGTTTTGTTCCAACAGTAGATGAAACATCTTATCAAATCATTTTTGGGTATTTTTTTTCAACTTTCAGAGAAAATTCAGATTTGACTACAGTAAAGTTTATTTTTAGGTAATAAATTTTCACTACAACTGCCTGTAAAGATGAATTCATCAGAAAAGGAAAATAGTCATTTGCTCTTAGAATAGCTATATTTTAATAATGGGAAAAATTGAGTGATAATGCTTACTTTTTCGTCCTTGTTTGATGGGTTAGGCTATTCAGAAGTGTATATTTTTATAAGTAAATTGCTTTTTCTTTGCAAAGACATTTTTATTAAGTGAAATTGCAATGGGATTATGCTTCCTGTCATAGGTCCATGATAATTTAAGGTATTTATCTGCTTGGAGTAACTGGTATTCCTTTGTTTTCTTGTAGCTCTCAACTTACAGAGTTTTATACTGACTTGTTATTGTTCATTTTAGATAACAGGATCTTCATACTTTCATAACGCAGTGTATTCAAAACAGTACATAAATAGAAATTCTGGCAAAACAATCTGTACAGGTTTCTTTGGAAAAATCTGAACAAATGTTTTGATGAATTTTAATTAAAAGTTCACAGTGTTATAAATTAAAGCATGATTCTTCAGTGTATTTGTGTTGCTGCCATAACACATTTAATTTCTGAAAAAATTTCCATTCTGGAAAATTGCCACTTAAATTATGATTATGAGAAGGCCACTCAAATCCCACAGCACACTGAAGCCAGAGCCCTAACAGAACCAGTAAACACGCCCTTTTCTATAAAATGATGCTGGAAAAGTTAGATTACCATTTGCAGAAGAATGAAACATTCACCACACGTAAAAAATAATTCCAAATGGATTAAAGACTTAAATCTGAGATCTAAAACTATGAAAAATCCTAAAAAAAAACCTAGAAAACACTCTTCTGAGCATTGGCCTAGGCAAAGAATTTGTGACTAGGACCTCCAAAGTAAACACAACTAAAACAAAAACAGAAAAATGGGACTTAATTTAATGAAACAGATTCTGTACAGTATAAGAAAAGCTTAACAGCATAAACAGACCTAAAGAATGGGAGAAAATATTTGCAAATTATTCATCTGATAAAAGACTAGTACCCAGAATCTACGAGGCACCCAAACAACTCAACATATAAAAAAGAAATAACCCCACTAAAAAGTGGACATTAACCCCATTAAAAAGGAGAGGAACAGGCACTTTTCAAAAGAAAACACACAGTGGCCAAGAAACATGAAGAAATACTCAGCATCAGTAATCATCACGGAAATGCAAATTAAAACTACAATGAGCTCTGCGAAAGCCAGTGACCATAGGGACTCTTGCACTCCCCCAGTGCTCCTGCTCCTGCCACTGCCAGTGCTTTTTGGCCAGCCAAGCAGGCCTGAGGGCTGGCAGAAAATGGCCCCATGCACTGCTCTGTTTGCTGCTGCAGCCACCACCATCACCGCCACCACTGTCCACATTGGCCTGTAGACTGGAGACTCTTGGTTCCATGCACCATGGGTGGCTCAGACACCACAGCTGCTGCTTCCTCCCGCAATTGCTGCCCCACCCAGATCGGCTCTAGATTCCCGGCCATGGAGTTCCTCCCAAACAAGCACTGCTGAAGAGGTCACTGCTACTGCTGCTTCGCGAAGTTGCTCCCTACCCAAGGTGGCCCTCAAATCCTGGCTCCAGGAGCTCCGGGACCCACACCTCTGCACTGCCCTGACCTGCCCGAGCCACCCAGTGTTACACTTACCTGTGGCACCAGGCTGTCCCACACTCTACCTCCTCCAGTTCTGCCCAGCAGGTGGGTCCAGAGAACAGCTAGAGCCCTGAGACCAGGCAGAGACTGTTTTGACCAACCCAGCATGGCCAGCTCTGCCCAATTCCACCTGCTTCCAGCTTGAGATCTAAGGTAATACAATCAAACTGGAAGAGACAGAAACCCCTCTCCCATGATAGATCGGACACAGGTCAGGTTTGAACGGCAGACTTCTTAGGCAACTAGTTGACTGAGCTTAGATCTGATCAAACCTCCCCCCACAGTAGGCCTGGGACATCAGATCCTAGCTGTGAACAACCCCACCATCCTGCAATGAGAGCTAGAGATCACAGCTGAAAGGACATTGGACTTTGAGGAATGATCTAAGAGTGTACCCAGTTCCCTGGTTTTTGGTTTTTTTATTTGTATACTTTGCATGCTTGTTTTACTTTTCTTTGTTTCCTCTTTTTTTCTCTGTTCTTACTATTATTGATAACATTTTTGTACTGGGTTGTCTCTGTTAGTTTACTGATTTTTTTCTTTAAACTTCATGTTTGTGTAGGGGAATAAGGAGGTTGATTGATTTGTATGACTGTACGATTGTCTGTATGCTTTAGTTTTTCATTTTGGGGTTTTTTTTCTTTCTCTTTTCTGTCATTTTGTCACTTTTCATTTATTAGTCGGTATGTTTGTCTGTTTTCCCTCTTACTCGTCTCACTCGCCACCTTCCTCTTTCACCCTTCCTGTATTTCATTCCTTTCCTTTTTCTTACCCCATTTTGCTTTCAGGTAGTAAACTTACTACCCTATTGCATGGACAGACTGCAAAGCAGAGAGAAGTAGGGTCCAGGGTATTCATACACCTATCAGTGGATACTGGAATCTGCAGATAGATTTTTGAATCACAGCTTCCCCATTAATTCAATCTCAAAACTGCAAAAAAAATGTACAAACCTAAACCCACAGTCAAACTTCAGAAGTAAACAATAGAGGATTCACACAAGGAAGAATGGGAGACCAAGCAAACAGAAGTAAAAGCAATCCCTCCACCCCTCAACAACAGAATTAAAGAAGACGGGGTGGGTGAGTGGAGGAAAATCTACACAAATGAAGAAAAATCAAAAGAAAAATATACTTCTCACAAGACACCAAGAAAACAGACTTTGGAATGCAAACAATGAGCCCACAGAATGACTGGGCATATACTACAAGCTCAGATATCAAGACACTAATATAAAGAATAAAAAGATTTGAGGAGAGACAAGCGAAAAATAGGAAGGAGTTGATAATGGAGATAACAGCAGTAAAAAATACTGTGATAGAAATAAATAACAAAACAATAAGCATGGAAAGGGGAATTAGCCACACAGAAGAAAGAATCTCAGAGCTTGAGAACCAAAATATAGAACTAACCCAAACTGTCAAAAACATAGAAAAGAAGCATAAAAAGACAATACAAAACCTTCAAGAGATGAGCAATTACTTCAAGAGATCAAACTTCCTGAGGCAGAAAAAGAGAAAGAGACATCCCTGGAACAAACATTCCATTAAATTATTCAAGAAAACTCTAGTCATCTCATCCATGATATGAAAATTCAAGCACAAGAGATTCAGAGAACCCCTGAAAGACAACAAATTAGAAGACCAACTTCCAGACACATAAAAATTTGCTCAAAGTAGGTATAATAGAAAAAATCCTAAAGGCAGCAAGAGAAAAAGGTCAGACTACCTACCAGGAAGACCAATTAGAATAACAGCAGATTTATCTACAGAAACACTTCAGGCTAGGAGAGCTTGGAGCCCAATCTTCAAAATTCTCAAAGATAAACAATTTCAACCAAGAATAACCTAGCAAGCTAAACTAAGTTTCTTCAGTGAGGGGGAATTATAATCTCTCCCAGACATTCAATTCCTAAAAACTTATGCTGCCTCTTAGACCAGCCCTACAAGAAACACTTAAGAAATATTAAACATAGAAGAAAGGGAAAAAAGAATGACAACATTCTTCACAAGAGTGCAGGAAAAAGATTGAAAACACATGAGTCAACCTCCAAATGAAAAGAAACACAACAAAAACCAGGATCAACAACACCTCTATCAGAACCCATGATAGGGATCAACTCTCACATTTCAATAATTAGCCTGAATGTGAATGAACTAAATGTACCACTGAAAAGACAGAATGACAAAATGGATAAAATATCATAAGGCAACAACATATTGTTTCCAAGAGACTCATCTCACCAAAAAGAACTCACGGACTCCAAGTAAAAAGATGAGATACAAAATTTCAGGCAAATGGAACACAAAAGAAAGCTGGAGTTGCAATTTTAATCTCAGACAAAATACCCTTTAAACTATCAAAAATTTAAAAAGATGAAGAAGGTCACTATATAATGATAAAAGGTTCAATCCATCAACAAGAAATATCCACCCTAAACATATATGCAGTCAACAAAGGAGAACCAAAGTTTGTAAAGCAGCTTGTATGGAAACTTAAAAAAGAGATTGATTCTAATACCATCATAGCTGGGGACTTTAATACCCCACTCACAACTTTGGACAGATCATCAAGAAAAAAAACCATCAAGGAGTTCTGGAACCTCAATGAGACTCTTGAACAAATAGACCTAATTTATACCTACAGAACACTTCACCCAACAACCACAGAATATGCATTCTACTCATCACCAGATGGAATGTACTCTAAGATCGACTACATCATTGGCCATAAATAAAACATAAGCAAATTTCATGACTGAAATTTTGCCATGCATATTCTCAGACTACAGTGGAATAAAAATAAATATCAACACCAACAAAGTCCCCCCCAAATCCCAAAAGACATGGACACTAAACAGCATAATGTTAAGCAACTCCTGGATAAATGTTGAAATCAAAACAGAGACTGGGAAACAAATGAAAATGAAGAAATATCTTACCATTACCTCTGGGGTGCCATGAAAACAGTAGTATGAGGAGAATTCATATCTTAACAAACACACATGAAGAAAAAGGAAAGATTACAAGTTAACAGCCTAACACGTCACCTAAGGAAGCTGGAAATGCAAGGCCACCAAAACCCTATCTTCAGCAGAAGAATTCAGATCACCAAAATAAAAGCCCAAATCCAGGACATGGAAGACAAAAAGGTAATACAAAAAAATCAACAAAACAAAAAGCTGGTTTTTTTGAAAGAATAAACAAGATAGAAGTTCCCCAGTCAGACTGACCAAGAAAAAGAGAGGAAAAGTGCAAATAAACTCAATCAGAAACACAAAAGATGAAGTCACAACTGACCCTGAAGAAATACAAAGGATTATCAGAGACTACTATGAACAATTGTATGGAAACAAACTTGAAAACCTAAAGGAAATGGAAGACTTTTTTACATCACACAATCTCCCTAGGTTGACACTGAGATCCTAAATAGGCCAATCACAATCAAGGAAACACTGAGATCCTAAATAGGCCAATCAAAATCAAGGAAATTTATGATGTCATAAGAAAACTACCCACACACAAAAAAAGCCCCAGGCCAGATGACTTTCCAGCAGACTTCTACAAAACATACAAGAAGGATCTGATACCAATCCTATTGAAAGTATTCCAGGTGATTGAGAAAGATGGTACTTTCCCCACATTATTTTATGAAGCTAACATCACATTGATACCCAAGCCAGGTAAAGACCCAACAAAGAAAGAGGACTACAGGTCAGCATCTTTGATGAACATAGGTGCTAAAATTCTCAACAAGATCGTAGCAAGCCAGATTCAACAACACATCTCAAAAATCATCCATCATGACAACGTAGGCTTTATCCCCAGGATGCAAGTTTGGTTCAACATTTGTAAGATCATAAACATAATTAAATGCATCAACAGATGTAAAAACAAAAACCACATGATTATATCATTAGATGCAAAAAAAGCTTTTGATAAAATCCAGCACCCCTTCTTGATAAAAATTCTCAAACATCTAGGCATACATGGAACATACCTTAAAATAGTAAAAGCCATCCATTAGAACCCCACAGCCAGCATACTCCTAAACAGACAAAACTGGAACCATTTCCCTTGAAAACTGGAGCAAGACAAGGATGCCCAATCTTGCCCCTCCTGTTCAACATAGTTTTGGAAGTCCTGGCTAGAGCAATCAGGGAAAAGAAGGTGATCAGGGGTATCAAGATAGGAAAAGAGGAAGTCAAGTTATCTCTCTTTTCAGATGACATGATTGTATACCTTGAAAACCCAAGTGAAGCCGGGCTCGGCGGCTCAGCCTGTAATCCCATGCTTTGGGAGGCTAAGGTGAGTGGATTGCCTGAGCCCACGGATTCAAGATCCACCTGGGCAACTTGGTGAGACCTCATCTCTACAGCAAATCAAAAAATTAGCCGGGTGCAGTAGCAAATGCCTGTAGTTCCAGATACTTGGAAGTCTGAGGTGGAAGGATTGCTGGAGCCCAACAGGTTGAGGCTGTGGTGGCCGGGAGCAGCCACTGCACTCTAGTCTGGCTGACAGAGTGAGACTCCAGCTCAAAAAAAAAAAAAAACAACCCAAGAGAAACTGCCAAAAACTGCCTTACACCAAAAAAGGAAGGACTTTGGAAAATTCTCAGAGTATAATGAAAATGTACAAAAGACAATCACATTTCTATACACCAATATTAAACAAACAGAAAACCAAGTAAGAAGCACAATTTCATTTACAATAGCCACAAAAAAAAATTTTTGGCACCTTGGCATCCTCCTAACCAGAGATGTAAAAGACCTTTACAATGAAAACTATAAAACACTGCTCAAAGAAATCAAAGATGATACGAATAAGTGGAAAAGTATTTTATGCTCATGGATTGGAAGAACCAGCATTGTGAAGATGTCCTCTTTACCTAAGGCAATCTACAACTTTAATGCAATACCCATCAAATTACCAGCAACATTCTTCTCAGACCTGGAAAAAACAATATAGGAGTTTAAATGACCAAGAATAGACAAAACAATTTTCAGAAAAAAAAAAGCAAAGCAGGAGGTATCACACTCCTGGACTGTAAACTATACTCTAAAGCTACAATAATCAAAACAGCCTGGTATTAGTACAAGAACAGGCATATAGACCAATGGAATAGAATTGAGATTCCAGAAGCAAAACCTCAATTTCTCAACTAACTCATCTTTGACAAAGCCTCCACCACCCACCACTGGGGAGAGGAGAACCTGTTCAGTAAATGGTGCTGGGAAAACTGACTGATCGCATGCAGAAGATTCAAATGGGATCCCTACCTATCCCCATACACAAAAATTAACTCTAAATGGATCACAGACTTAAATGCAAAACTTCAAACTGTAAGAAGTTTAGAAAATGCAGGAGACACTCTTATGGAAGTTGGAACTGGCAACCAATTCTTGTTCAAAACCCGAAGTGCCCAGGACATAAGAGACAAGATATACAAGTGGAACCTCATTAAACTGACACGCTTCTGCAAAGCCAAAGAAACCATCAAGAGAGCAAAGAGACAGTCCACAGACTGGGAAAAAATATTTGCCAACTCTCTGTCTAACAAAGACCTAACATCAAGGATCTACAAGGAACTCAAATGTGCTGAAAAGAAAAAAACAAACAGCCCCATTACAAAGTGGGCAAAAGATATGAATAGACACTTCTCAAAAGTAGACATACAAGCAGCCAACAGATACATGAAAATATGTTCAGCCTCACTAGCCATCAAGGAGATGCAAATTAAAACTACACTGAGATACCACCTAACTCCAGTCAGAATGGTCATTATCAATAACTCAAAAAATAGCAGATGCTGGAGACTAGGTGGTGAAACAGCAACACTTCTACACTGTTGGTGGGAGTGTAAACTAATACAGGCTCTATGGAAATCAGTGTGGCAATTCCTAAAAGCTCTAAAAATCAACATTCCTTATGACCTCGCAATCCCCTTACTGGGAATATACCTTGAAGAACTCAAATGTGGTACATATACACAATGGAATATTACGCAGTCATAAAGAAGAAAATCAGGAAATTCGCAGCAACATGGATGGAATTAGAGTTTATAATACTGAGTGATCTCCCTCAGAAACAAAGATCTGAGAATCATGTTCTCACTCATGAGCGGGCCTTGAACAGCTACTGTATTAATGTAGGAAAGGGATTGAAAGTAGCTAGGTGGGGGTTGGGATAGGTAGCTGGGATTGACAGTGGTTGATATCCACCTGGGGAAGGGGGGTCACACCTCATCAATAAGGGTAACTGCACAGTGAACATTTGTATGTCTAACCTCACAATTTCAAAATAAAAATTAAAAGATAAAAAAAACCTCATACTAGTTAGAATGGTTGTTCTTAAAAAGTCAAAAACAAAACAAAAAAATGGGTATTGGGAGGGTTACAGAGAAAAGGAAACATTATACACTATTGGCGGGAATATAAATTAGTGCAACCTCAATGGAAAACAGTATGGAGAGTTCTCAAAAAACTGAAAATAGAACTATCAATCTATCCAGCAACCCTACTACTGGGTATCCATTCAAAACAAAATAAATTGTCATATCAAAAAGCCCCCTGCACTTATATGTTTAACACAGCACTATTCGTAATAGTAAAGTTGTGGAATCAAGTTAAGTATTCATCAATAGATGATTGTATAAAAAAAGTGGTATATATACCAGGGAATGCTATGCAGCTATATAAAGGAATAAAAATATATTTTTTGTCTCATGATGGATGGAACTGGAGGGTTTATCCTAAATGAAATAACTCAGAAACATAAAATCATATACCACATGTTCTCATTTATATGTGGAAGCTAAATAATGGCTACATACAGACATAAAGATGGAAATAATAGACACTGGAAACTCCAAAAAGGGAGAAGTTGAGAGAAGGATGACAGCTAAAATATCTATTTGCCTAGAAAATTCAAAAGAAATAACAGAACTCTTCTGCATACTTTAGCTTTCAATTTTTAATGGGAGACTCTGGTTACAATGAATCTCCTAAAACGTTGCCACTGAAAAATCAATGAAAGTTAACAGTATGACAGGAAACATTCCCACTTTCTCCTCCCCAGACACACAATTTTCACATAGGTCTAAACTGCGTGTGAGCTTTCAGAATTGGAATTTCTGGGTTACTTAAGGAGAAGCAGCTACGTAAACATGATTATTATTTATTGGTGCATAGCCAGAATTTTGAATGATGATGGTAGTCAGAGTTTTGAAGCACTGACACTACCATCAAGTACATTTTTCCAGCTAAACTAAAACATTTATTCTTGGACCTTAACTTCTACAAGGTGCCATTCATTCCAAGATGCTATAAAATACCAACCCTCTTTACTTTGATTAATGATACATTGTCAGAGTGATGAATTCTTGAGTACAATTTGAAAGATAATATCATTCTACAGCAAAAAAAAAAAGTTCAGGTGAGATTTTAGAACAGATACCCAATGAAATCTTACCCTAATACAGTGCAGGGAAGGTTGGGGGGAATCTGGAGACGCTGGCAGTAAATCATATATTTTGGCTCTAGTTTGGCTATACAGTGAGATATATGATTTACTATGTGCCCTGAAGGTTGTTTTGGTTTGATTTTAAAACATTTTTAGCAGGTAAAACAGCTGCAGAGGTAATTTTATACATTTTCAGTCTCCTCCTGTTGCTGTCTATTAATACTGATGTATTTAAATTTCCATATTTAGAAGATGGAAAAAATTATCTTTGAGTTTTTAAATTTGAAAGTATCTTATTAATACATGGTACAGTAGCATGATAGTATGTTTAATTTTAAATCTGTCTTAATATCTACTTTAAATATTTTATAATAATAATCTTCATATTTTTATTTATTGGTTATTAAAGATATTATTTTATTAAGTGAAAATGTGTTTTCTGTTGCAAATCTAGATGTCCTTCTAAGAAGAGGTGATGTTTACAGAGTCATCTTCTAAGTTGTTACCAGTAGTTACCCCGAGGAATACTATTCAGGAATTGGGAGGATCCTTCATTTCTTACACTTTAATATGGGTGGGTCTATGATTTATTTTTACATATTTGGTCAAATATAAAAATAAACAGGGAAAAATAAGCTAAAATAAAATACTAAACCTCCTAATTCTTGCATAGGCAATTTTATACAGAATTATAGCTTTGTGAATTTATTTAAAGGAAGGAGAAGGCTCAAATCTTTTAGATGAAAATTAATATTTTCAGTTTCAGGAAATCAAAAGTACAACAAATTTTCTGAGTTATGAAAGCTAACATACATTTAATTGGAAAAAAGGTGAAATCTAGATTAAAGATCTTGGTTTTACTTCAAGTTCTAACATATAGCCATTTGACTTTGACCTAAGGTTTCTTAACTTCAATTTCCTTGTCTGTATAATAGGAGTCATAATATCTCATAATATCTGCTCTCTTTCCTTGTATTATTATAAGATTTTTTTAAAAGTATGCATACACAGTCTTACTATGGAAAAAAGTAATAGTTAAGTGTATGATATATTAGGAAAGAACTATTTACTGTCATTTTATTTATTTCAGTCAAACACTGAATTAATTGAACTTTAAGATAGTCAAATATAGAATTTCATTTTATTTCTCCATATTTATCTTATTTTTTTGTAGTAAATTTAACTTATAAAACATCATTTTTTGATCATTTCAGTATCTCTTAATTTGCCACCTAAAATTGTTATTAAATTATTGAAATGTTGATAGCAGATTTTATTTTAGAACAGGAATAATCTTTGTTTTGTGTAAAGTATAAAAATATACTTGAATATTAATGCTATCTTGGTAGTTCTATGTACAATTAATACTATTGCTTTTGATATTTTATAAACATAAAATAAAAACCAAACTTTGTAACTGCCTTTGAAATGTGTACATTTTAATTTAAAAGAATGCTTAAGTTGATTTGATTATTCTGCCTTTGAAATATTGGTTAAATTTCAGATATTCCTGAGAAAATGAAGCATTACAATTATCTCGAATTTCTTTTAAAAGTAATAATTCTACATAGGTCTATACAGCCTTTTTGGTAACCATTGGGGAAAACTGGAGCAGATACCACAGGTTTTTGTACAGACAGCAATATATGTGCATAGGCACATTTGTCATTTTCATAGTAATTTATTAATTCAGTGTGAAATAACACTGGTTAATTTGATTTTCACTGATGTATTCCAGAATCAGATTGCAATGAATCTTAATAGATTTATAAAAGGTCATAACTGAAAAGTTCTAATGTAATCTTAGCTATTTAAATTGGTAACTAGATGATAATTTAAAAATAGGAATATTTTCACAGGAAAGTACAAAATAATTATTTCTGATCCTTGTTGAGATTCCCCAAGCCGCGCTCGGTGGCTCAACCTGTAATCCCGCACCTTTGGGAGGCTGAGGTGAGTGGATTGCCTGAGCCCGCGGGTTCGAGACCCGCCTGGGCAGTGAGAGCTCATCTCTACAATTAAAAAAAAAATCAGCCGGGCATTGTAGCGCACGCCTGTAATTCGGCTACTTGGAAGGCTGAGGTGGAAGGATCGCCGGAGCCCAGCAGGTCGAGGCTGCGGTGGCCTCTGCACTGGAGCGGCCACTGCACTCCAGTCTGGCGACAGAGTGAGATTCCAACTCAAAAAAAAAAGGAGAGATTTCCCTGTCTTTAAGACATTTGCTAAGAAGTAAGTCCTACTTCTTGTCTTCCTCATGCTGGGTTATCACAGAGCCTCTGAAAATTCTGAATCTACCACTGGAGGGTGGTTCCCACTCTGATGAGACCCAGAGTCCTGCAGTCTTTGGGCAGTTGAGGGGGACTGCAGACAGGAGACTCTTTTGAGAGTAGCAATGCCTTCCCAAGGGTTGTCTGTTCCTGTCAGTGGAAAGGCTTTTTTATTTTTTATTTTTTTAATTTTTTATTTTTTTGAGTTGGAGTCTCACTCTGTCGCCCAGACTGGAGTGGAGTGGCCGCTCCAGTGCCACCTCAGCCTCCCAAAGGCGCGGGATTACAGGCTGAGCCACTGAGCCCGGCTGGCTTTTTTATTTTTTAAATTCTTTTCTCATTTATCTAAATTCTGTGGCTCTTCTCCTTTCTCCCCGACACATTTTTACCACATGCTGTTTTCAGGCTCTGTGGTTGCCACAAAAATTCTTTAAGAGACATGGCTTTGCTGTTTGTGTATATGTACAGTATAATGGAATAGAAGACACCACATGGTGAAAATCAATATATTAATAGTAAGGGGTGGTAGAGTTCTACTCAGGGTGTTAAGGGGGTAAAGAAGAGGACTCATGCTAAGGGACAAGGAAGGGTCTCGATCTAGACCTAAGGGAGTAACAGGATGACACAGAAGTAGGGTCTGCTAGCGAATGATGGTGGGAGAGGGACAGCTTCCTGGTAGGAGAACCTCATGAACAGAAGCATGTAAATAGGACAACTTCGGGTTTACTAAGGAACTGTAGATCAGCACACTTCCTGACGTGCGGTTTTGAATAGTCAATACATTCTAAAGATGTTTCAACACCAAGGAATACTCGTTACCCCTGACACCTACTAGTTTAGCCACATTTAGCTCTTTAGCTATGATATACACAAGATAACACACCTGTCTATGGGGGAGAGACCACAGGGCATGAGAATTATACATGCCTGGGTCACTTCCCCATTCTGCCAACCCTTCCATGAGACCAAAGGCAAGTTATCTACACTCTCTGAGCTTTAGTTTCTTTATCCTTAAATCAGAGATAAGTTAGTCATATTTCAGAATAGTCTCAAGGAGTAAATGATATGATGCTTTTAAGATGATTAGTATAGCATAAGCCCAAACTGGTTACCTCAGTAGATGGCAGCTGCCATTCTTATGTTGACTGACACAAATGTCTTTTTAAATATTAAATAAGAATTACTTTATGTTAAGCCATCAAATAATGGAAACATAATGCAATGTATATAAATTATTTAGCCTGAAATAGACTACTCATATTTTGTGGGGTTTTTTTTAGTTGGAGTATCACTCCCAGGCTGAAGTGCAGTGGCACACTCATGGCCCCTCCATGTCTACCTGCTGGACTCTGGTGATCCTTTCACCCTAGCCTTCCAAGTAGCTGGAACTACAGACACGTGTTACCACACCAGGCTAATTTTTTTATTTATTGTAGAGACAGGGTCTCGCCTTTGTCAGGCTGATCTCACACCCACAGGCTCAGGCAATCCACGCGCCTTGGCCTCCCAAAGTGCTGGTATTACAGGCTGAGCCACGTTGAGCCTGGCCTTGTTTACTTTTCAAAAAAGCAAAATCTCAAATATTATCCAGAGCATTGGAAGTACCTCATTGTTTCATAAAGAAGTTAATCCAGATGAGCCCAAACAGAATAAACCCAAATGTCTACTTCTGCAAGGGAGCAGTAATGAGATAAAAGGACATTTTCTTACGTATACAACCATGGCACATGTCACTTAGCTAGAGGTAGAGTTCGATTATTTTATCACATTATTTTATCACATTGTTATTTAACATGGGTTTAATTTTTATTAACAAAATTCATCTTGACTATAAAAATCTTTTCAAGGAGATCGCCCTGATTCCACTGAATAGTGATCTTTTTGATGAATGATCTTTGGACCATATTACTTTCTGGGTACTCAACACATGTCAGGAATTGAATAAGTGTTTGGGGGTAACATTTTTTTAAAACTCATAGCAACATAACAATTTTATATTAGTCGAGAATTCATTCAGAGAGGCTAAAATTAATAATAATAAAACCTTGGCAACAGCTTTAGGTGACAGAAATTTCACAGTTTTTTAAAACCAGATTTATACCAAATTCTGGCAGTTATTCAAATTGACTACTGACCCAACAATTGTACTAGGAAATATTTTTATCAGCTCAAGTCTATATTTTTATAATAGACACTTTTTTTTTTTTTTTTTTTGAGTTGGTGTCTCACTCTGTCACCCAGACTGGAGTGCCGTGGCCGCTCCCGGCCACCGCAGCCTCGACCTGCTGGGCTTCAGCAATCCTTCCACCTCAGCCTTCCAAGTAGCCGGAACTACAGGAACGTACTACCATGCCTGGCTAATTTTTTTAATTTATTGTAGAGATGAGGTCTCGCCAAGTTGCTGGAACCTGCGGGCTCAGGCAATCCACTCATCTCAGCCTCCCAAAGGCGCAGGATTACAGGCTGAGCCACCGAGCCCGGCTACATATTGATTCTTTAGCAAGAAACAAACAAGCTTTGATCCATGTTATGTTTTTATATGCCGCTCAACTTTTCCCTGCAGTTCAGAGACTGTGAGTAATTTGACCGAAGCCACACTGCTTGTCACTTGTTGACCAAGTCTGGGTTGAAGTTAAGTCTGATGAGTTCTAAGCCGTGCTCATAAAACATATAGGAAAACATACTTTATGCTAGTCAGACTTTTCTTCAGCAGAAGAACTATGCTTGGGTTTTCCAGGAATGTCTGCATGTTTCCACAGATTTCACTTTCTAAAAGATTTACCAAGGGTGTTTTGTGGAGAGTTACTGAATGAATTACAGTCATACAATGTCATAATAATGTATTGAAGATCAGACGCTGCCCTCAATATTTTACATGCTATCGTTTTCTTTTGCCTTTTAAAAAATTATTCTTTTTTTCCCCCACATGAGAGTATAGTGGCAAAGGAAAGTTTTAAAAAATTGCCCAGGTGACACTGATCACAGAACGTACATTTGAGCTTAGACCTTCTGACTCCCAATCATCCACTTTTAAAAACTGCATAGACGTCATGGTTTTAAATGTTTCTCCTTCATGCCTGCCATTTTATCTAATTTATCCTATCAAAAATATATCATTGTACTTAATGCCTATCTTATCCAATAATCCCAATATCATATAATTTTGTGCTAGTATTGCCCCATTGGACAAATAAGGAGAGTGGAGAGAGGTTGTTATGAGTCCTACTACTAGAAAGCTTTGAATTGGATTTTTTTCCCCTAGGATGAAGTCATACTGTGTTACCTAGGCTGGTCTCAAATTCTGGGGCTCAAGATATCATCCTCAAACTGTAATAGCACCAGAATCATGGGTTGAATTTTTTAAATATGTGCACATTTTTTTTTAATGTCTGGGTTAGGGCTTAGGAGTTCTATTTTTCATGATTATCCCCAAGTAATTCTGATGACTGGAAAATTCAAAACCATGCCAAAGCCTGTACTTGTCCCATGGCCTTTTTAGTGGATCCAAGTCAATGGTGTCTCCTCGGAAAGGGGTGCAGTTCATGGAAGAGCCTACCTTTCAAAGGCTATCTGAATGGGAAGAACTGATGTGGTTTTTTTTTTAGAGATTTCTAACATTGGGAAAATTACATAGTTTTTTTTATTTTTTACTTTCTTTTCTGGAAAGCAGGGATAGTAAGACATTTTACAGAATAGCAAGTGCCTATTAGAAGGTAACATGTATACAGCATTGTGTTTCTATGTGCTCCTTCACTTAGTTCATACTCTTATTCCTTAGACCTCTAGAACTGAGCAGCATCATGTGGGCTCTGAGTAGAAGTGGTGTATGGCAGTCTGAGAGGGAACATTTAAGAGCCAATGTACAATCCTCCAGCTATTTTCTAGCCCACCACAGTTATGTGAAAGCCAGGTATTTCAATGGCATAGCTTCAACAGGTGAATGTCTTACAGCTCTGATTCAAGGCTTGGAAGGAAGCCACCCTGGACTGCTGCTGAAACAGCTGCATACTTATACCATTTTGTATTAATCCACAGCGTTTTCCGGGTTTCTTCACTAGAACAGCATATGTCCACAGACACACTGACTTATTGCTTACAGAGACCCTAAGTACATTCTCACATGCTCCTGAAACTCAGTATCTTCAAGCCAAATTCATTCCCTCTCTCCCTCTCTTATAGAACCTGTAGATGTTACTGCTGGCAGCACCCTACTAGCTTTCTAAGCTAACAAAACTATTATTTTCTATAGTCATCTCTTTTTTTCCTCTGAACCTCTACTCATTTACAGTATTAGTCAGTTCAGGCTGCTGTAACAAAACACTACAAGCTGAGTGGCTTAAATAACAGAAGTCAATTTTCCCACAGTTCTGGAGGCTAGAAGTCCCAGATCAAAGTGCCAGCAGATTTGGTTTCTGGTGAGTGTTTTCTTCATGGCTTATAACCTTCTTGCTGTGTTCTTACATGACATGGTCTTTTCCTAATGACATATGAATAGAGAAAGACAGGGAGAACAGGGAGAGAAAGAAAACGAAAGAGAGAACTAGAGGGAGAATGAGAGAAGGAGGAAGGGAGGGGGTAGAGAAAAAGAGAATAAGAGAAAGGAAAGAAGAGAGGAAGAGAGGAAAGGAGAGGAGAGGGAAGAAAGAGAAAGACAAAGATTTAGTAACTCTTTCTTTTTTTAAAAGAATACCAGTTCTATTGTATTAAAGACCCACCTTTCTTATTCCATTATCCTTAATCACCTCCTTACAGGGCCTATCTCCAAATGCAGTCATACTGGAGCTGGGGCTATAATATGAATTTGGAGGTGGGATAATATCAGTCCATAACATATCGGTCCATAACAATTGTCATGTTCCCAAATTTCCTGAATGTTTGTTCACCTATTCTATCTTTATTACCATTCCAGATACTACAATTAGACTTTTCTTAAAGAACAAAAGGTTCAGAAATGGCAGGTGCATCTCATTCTGTCTCCCTCTAGAAGTCAAGCAATGCTTCCAGTCTTGTATGTTTGTATCTCTTAACACAAATGGTAAGATATTTTTCACACTGCTCTGCAAACATGCTGAGTACCCTTAGCAATGCAGTTTTCATATGTATGCATGTGCATTCTGTAACATTTTCATTCTCTACAGTGGCAGGAAAATACTGTACTGACTGGATACAAAAAGACTTATAAATCTGTGTTCCACTGATCAACATTTATGCTGTTTCAATCTTTTGCTACAGACTAAACCACAAAATAAATTTTGAAAAAAATAGTGTTGCATATATATGGGTGTGCTGATAGGATAAAATCCTGATGTTCCTAGTAAGAGGACTTTATGCATGTGCAATGTTGGTCAATATGGTCAAATGACTGTAACATTTTAAAGTTTTTTAAAAAATCTGATGTCTGTCTCTGTCTTCCACATGGCATGGATTCCCAGTATGTTTAAGTCTACCTTCCTTCATCATTTGTTCCTTGGTATTCATTCATCCTTTACTTTCGTTACATTAATGCAAACTACTTACAGCCCCATGTCAGGAGGCCGTTTGGCATCACATCTAGCACATATCTCATTATCTTTCTGTAATACTGCACCAGACACATTGCATGTGGAATTCTTGTTTTATCTTTAAAGACCCAATTCACACACTTCTCCTGAGTTAGGCTTGCTCCATGCACGTATTTCTGTTGGAGACTTCTTAACCTGCATTTCTCTGGCCAACAGCTAGCACAGTGTCAAGCGTTTGACAGGTCTTCAGGTGCTTTTTACTTAGGGACCGAACATAGAGATTTCCACTTGTGTCTAAAACATACACGTGGAGATTCAGGAATTTGGCCAGTGTAGGTGATCCACATTTGATAATTTACCCATTGATGTAGGTTTTATTTTGCTTGAGTTTCTTTATATGTCTATTTTCTCTGTTGCACTGGATAATTTCCAGATACTACCTTTATTTTCTGCTTTGTGCTCAGATTGGATTTATATTTTGTACTGATTTCCTCTTTCGCCCCTTCTCTGAGCTGAGAGGCATGCAGTGTTTCACATGCACTGACGAGTGAGTTCATTCATCCTACTAGCATGTGATGTTCACCTACTCTGTGCCTGGTACTGTCCCAGCACTGAAGAAAAGACAGTCTCTTATCTCATTATGAGACAGTAGCAAACATACAGAATTCATCCACTTGGAGGTATGTGATGAGGAGAAAAAACAGATAAAGTATTAAAAAATGGAAGAAAAGAGATGATTATTTTTAGGATTTTAGGAGTATAGAACACTTTGATTAGGTAATGTTTCAGCAGAGACTGAATGAAATGAGGAGCATGGCCATATGAAGATTGGAGAGGGATCACACAAGGAACTGGGTGTAGCTGGCATAAAGCCGTAATGAAGAAATGTGCTTGAGGGGCTCCTGGAAGTGAAAGAGTGTGAGTTTAGCTAGAGCAGGGGAATGGAGAGGATGGAAAGAGGTAAAGTAAAAATCAAGGAAGTTCAAGGTCATATTGGGTCTTATAAGTCCTGGTAGGAACTTGGGGTTTCACAGAGAGTCAACAGAGGGTTTTGATCAAGGGGGTGACATGATCAGATTTACTGTTCTAATGTGGGACGTTTGTTGGGAGCAAGAGTTTGGCTAGTGGGAAGATTGGGCACAAGGCTATGACAGCTTTTCAGGAAGAATAATGGAGAACATGACAACAAATCATCAGTCCCACAGGCTCTCATTTTCATAATTTCTGAAGCGATCATTTATAATTGCCAATAGCATTTTATAAAAATCAGTAAAGCATATAAGTAAACAGAAACATTGTATTCTAAGTTTTGAAAGAATGCCTGATTTATAATGACTAATAATGAGTGCTACCTATATTTTATGATCCAAAATAATTAATAAAGCATGCTCAGTCATCTTTTTAAATTGGCTTAGGTAGAAATTGCAACAACAAAAAGAGGAGAATGTGCAAAACCAAGAAACAGACTGTTGTGTGAAGTATCTGCCCTGGTCTTTTAGAAAGTGTCAAGGTAGAACACTGGAAGTCACAAGCACAGCAAGAAACAGGATTCACTTGCAGAAAAACCAGGTAGGGCTATTTTTTATTACATCAATGCTATAAGATGCAGCTGACACTATGGTACTTATCTCCAGTCTCTGTGAATACAAATGCAATGTTCAAAAATTCTAATCAGAGGGACAGCAGTTTTTTGAAAGCACTGTGCACTGAAATATCACTGGTGAGTAGTTTAATACTTACAGGTCCTAGGAACAGGAACTAGGTACTGGGGCATTTGCCTTTGTTTTCTATGTAAATTCAGACTGTCAGTGAATGGATAATTGGATTCTCTCAGTGCCTCTTCTCCTAACAGGGAATTTTTACCAGGACTTTTTTTTTTTTTGAGAGGTAAATACAACACATAGAAAGAAAGGATCTGTGAGATAGAGAAATAAAGAATATTTGAAATATGTGTCTGGAAAAATGTTATTTCAAGGACCACTGTAAACTTCAGAGGGATAATTGGTCTGTGTTTTAATTGCTTTTCTTTTTCTTAACATTTTTTTCTGGATTTTTTCCATTCTTATATTCTAGACAGTGAAGAGCTAAATGACTAAAGTGTACAGTATCTTTACTTTAAGTTTACTAGTATCTCTTGAGGAAAAGCATACATTTTTAAAGTATTCAATTTATTAATTTTATTACTCAGAATCTTGTAATGGTTTCCAACTGTTTTTCATTGAATATAAAGCATTCAATAATAAATTTCAATCATGTATCTTGCTTGCCAGTTTTACTATTTTAATTTTCTTCTTTTCCAGTGAAGGAATTCTCTTGACTAGTCTTATTATACAATGCAATTTCTAATCTTAAAGTATTGCACACCATCTTTCCAAGTATAATTGGATTTTTTTACTAAAAATTCTTGCCTTCAAATATTTTTCCTACGTTTGTTCATGGTACATCAATTTCACTGATATTTTCATAATTTTATTTGTATACTCTCTTCTAGTAGCGTATGCTTTAGAATGTACCTTATCTCTCACTGACTATGTTGTTTTATGTGCTTTTATATTTGTAATTACACATTTTTATGTTTTTACTTTTCAGTACTCTATAGAAATACAACTTCAATTATTTCTTTGAATATCATACTATTTAAAATAATACCAATATTGAATTAAAAAAAACCACTGAAATTTAATATCATTCTTAAAATTTGTTTCACATGATGAAAATAACTATATGATAAAAGTAATGATTATTTTCATTTTATTTTACTTTATTTATTTTATTTTTATTTTTTGAGTTGGAGTCTCACTCTGTCGCCCAGACTGAAATGCAGTGGCTACTCCCGGCCACCGCAGCCTCGACCTGCTGGGCTCCGGTGATCCTTCCGTCTCAGCCTTCCGAGTAGCCGGAATTACAGGCGCGTGCCACCACGCCCGGCTAATTTTTTTGATTTATTGTAGAGATGAGGTCTTGCCTGCCCAGGCAGGTCTCGAACCCGTGGACTCAGGCAATCCACTCACCTCAGCCTCCCAAAGGCGCGGGATTACAGGCTGAGCCACCGAGCCTTACTGATTATTTTTAAAATGTGGTTATAACAAAAGGTTACCAAGAAGAAAATGAAAATAGTCATATTCTATCATCCAGAAATAACCAATATTAATATTTTATTACACGTCTTTCAATAAACACAGTTACACACACATATACACCCATACAACAGCAAAAATGAGATGACAATGCTATTAATTTGAATTTTCACTGAGATTCTGTCAAGAACTGCTAGAGTCTAAATGATATAGCACCATTTGCAACTACTGTAAGTCTTCTGTATGCCATGATTTAATCAGACCCTTATTGATGGATATTTTATTTCTAGTTCCCAGTATTATAAAAGAAGTCATGAGCATCACCTTAGCTGTTTGTGTACTTACACAATCACCTCAAAATACATATCTTAATACAGAAATGGCTCAATGGTGACATGTTTTATAAAATTTTGATGCATAATCCCAAATTTTCCTCTGAAAAGATTACTGTGCTTGTACTACTTTCACTGGTAGTGTGTGAGATGACTATTTTACCACATTTTCTAGTTTTTTAACTTCAGCCAGTTTGGTATACATAATTTCAAATGGGTTTTCATCGTCACTTCCAAAATAATCTTTGGCTATTTTTGTCAATATCTTTTGTTTTTATTATTATCCGATATTTGAGTACAAGTGATATTTTAATTTTTAGTAGTAGACAGCATTCCTCTCTGAATAATTCTGTCAGCATACACTGAGTAAATACATAGGGTGGGAAAAGAAATGTTCAAAGCAGTCTCAGCCTCTTCTGGAACTTACAGTCTAAGTGGAGGCCAAAGGATCAATTAAATGATCAAAACAACTTTGGTGGAGGAATTGCAGTGCCAGTATTCAGACCAGGTGACATAACATGCACTGAAGACAGTGAAAGCTCTTCAATCATACTGTGTGAATCTGGAAAGCAAGTAGAGGATGAAATTTTAAGAATGTTAAATTAAGAAAGAAAAAATATATTAGACCAGGTTGAATATATCAACAGCAGACCAGACTGAATTTATCAATATTGACATACACACACAGAATTGGGGTCTTAATGTGTTGTTTTAAGAACTTTGGCAATGACTATCTGCCAGGTTGATTGAAACTTGGACTTGATGTTACAGTTAATGTAGTTGAGATGCTGGAACTCCCCTGACACTTTGTAGAGAAAAACCTCTAAACATCTGGGAGATAGAAATGTTAGAATGGATCACATGCAACCTACTCAACAATCCTTCCACTATTCTCTCTATGAAAAACTGGAAAGAACTCTCATCACAGAGGCATGAAGCAACAGAATGCTGAAGATGACTATGGAAAGCGATGAGTCAATATAACTGAGCTACCTGACTTCAAAGGACTTCAACTGGAAGGTTGGATTCCAGGTATTGGCACATCATCTTCAAAATTGTGACTTGATGGTTTCATGAATTGGCCTGCTGAAAGGTCGGTGTGGTTCTGGATGGAACGCAATATCTTGAGAGTTTGGTTGCTCTTTCCACAGGGTGCCATATATTCTGTAAAACTCCAGCAGTGCTTCTGGTAAGTTGGAAGCTGAGACTACTTCCTGGCCTTTTTATTTTTTAGAAATAGGAGCTCTCTTTGTGGTTCAGGCTGCAGTGCAGTGGTGCAATCATAGCTCATTGCTGCCTCAAATCCCTGAACTCAAGCAATTCTCCAACCTGTTTCTGCTGAGTAGCTGGAAAAACAGGAGCACATAACCATAGTGACTTTTAAAATTTTTATTTTTAGAGACTGGCTCTCGCTGTGTGTTGCCCAGGGTTATCTCAAGTTGGTCTGAAGCGGATCTCAAGACTAGTCTTGGATTTCTGGGCTCAAGCAATCCTCCCACTTTGGCTTCCAAAGCACTGGGATTACAATAATGAGCCACTGTACCTGACCTATGTACTTTTAGAGCTTATGATCCCTGAATTAACAATCAGGAAGAATTACTATGCTGACTGTGTGGGTTGAGCACAATTGTCACAGAACAATTGGTTCATGCATGCTACACAGTCCTGTGGTTGGATCCCAAAGATTCCCTGGGGCATACAATAGTCTTTCTATGTCCAGTAATAACAGTCGAAAGGACACTGACAACTCGGGGACTAGAGGACTTCTGGGGTCTTGCATCTTTCAGAAATGAAGATGTGGATCACCTTACCAGTTTAAAAACAAAAACAAAAAAACAACCTACCAAGGTGCTGACAGAGAGAAAGTTGAACTTGGGATGGGAGATGAAAGAAGGAAACTAGGATAATCATCAAATTGATATGAAAACCGGCCGCAAAAATGAAGACCATAGAAACTGTTTTATTGTGTGTAATTTTTTTTCGCCCTCTTTTCCCTTCTACCTTATGTGAAGAGTATTAATAGTGCCTAACATTTCAATTTAGGGTTCAGTTGGAAATATCAATAAATTGAAATCTTCCTATCATACACAGTGGTTATAGAACTTTGTGTTTTCCTTATGTTTCAGGCAAAACTAAAAAAAAAGTGTGTGTGGTGGGGGAGGAAATAGAAGTATGGAAAAATATGTAGATTATGCTGGTCATTCTCTTTGTCCCTCAGATCCACTGTCTGCCAGTCCTATCCTACACTGTGCCCCCAGAGGTTGATCCTTTAAGACTCACTCTCTGGCTTCTGGTAGGCTTTGCCCAACTGGAGACACTGACAGGACTTTGTAGGGTGAGGAGCGAGACATAGAGGTATTCCCTCCCTCTCCTG
Organism: Carlito syrichta; assembly: GCF_000164805.1. Lineage (NCBI taxonomy): Eukaryota > Metazoa > Chordata > Mammalia > Primates > Tarsiidae > Carlito > Carlito syrichta. Next base: position 73,688 of record NW_007232095.1, on the reverse strand, counting down.
GGTGTGCTGAGGTTTTGAAGATTTGTGTACTCCACGTGTGCTGTCAGTACTGTTCATACCACCTCTTCTATAGTCATTGCTTTGGATGGCTTTTCTGGAAGTTACTCATGAAAGTCTAAAATATGAGACTGGAGCACCATCTAGTTTTAAAGTTTATAAAAACAGTTCTATGGGACTCCTCTGACACTTTGTAGAGAAAACCTGTGGGAGATGGTAATGTTAGAATGGATCACGTGCTACCTATTCAACCTACTCAACCAGTACTATGTATTGAGAGAAGATATGGCAATTTGTAGACTTGGTTACATTAATTATGTACATTGTGTTTACTTTTACAGACTCATTGGAAGAATGTGAAGTTCAGACTAATCTAAAAATCTGGCGAGAACAATAATGCTAAATGTAAAGAATACAGTCTATCATATGGAAAAATTATGGCTTAAATCTTTACTATTGCCCTTTATTCTCATTGTACATTTTTCCCTCTGAGAGAGGGGTGATGTCTAAGAGGGTGGAAGACTGGCCATCCTGGATTTATGCTGCTTTTTTCCAATATATCTTCACTATTTATATCTAAATAGTGCTTTTAATTTAGTAGTACTTTAGAAATATGTTAAGCATCTGGAGGCAAATTGCCATGTATAAATAAATTCATGATAGCTGTCTCCTCTAGGTGTCATTCTGAATTATTTTCTGTTTCCCATAGCATGTAAATATTACTGTTTGTGGCTACAAAACTTTATGTATGTGATGTATATATGTGCAATGCCTTTACGTATGTGTGTGTTTATGGAATGGACAATAAATCTGTTTGTATTTATCTTTTTCATTTAAACAATTAGTTACTTGTGAATCAAAAGTATCTTTTATTTCAAGGGGTTTTCAAAGAAAACTACATAAAAAGTTACTTTAGGAAACATCCCTCCAGTCCATATTTTTCCTTTGCTCTCAAACCACAACAATCACTCTTAACAGACTTCTGTTACCAAACTTGGGGTTTCTCTCCAGAAACAGGAGTGGGCACCAGTTGATATTATCCAATTCAATTCCATCACTATGACCTGGAGATGGTATCAGATTTCACAGGCTGAGGGCCGAGATTCACAAGGCTGCCTCCCTCTAGGCACCAGTCACAAGTCCAGGTCTGTGGAACTTCTGACTGGTAGGCTTCAAGTTGGGGTTCCCATGACCCAGTGTTTTTGGATTTGATTGATCTGTGACACCAGCTTTCAGAACTAAGAGAAACACTTGTTTCTTAGTTTATTATAAAGGATATTGCAAAGTATACAGATGAAGACGTGTAGGGTGAGGTATGGGGAGATTCCCTTCCTCCCCTGGACATCACAGACAACAGGAGCCACCATGTGTTCAGCTCTCTGAAAGCACACAGAATTCTGTTTTCTTGGATTTTCACTGAAGTTTCATGATGTCAGCATTTTTCCCCCATGATGTAGGGCAAGACTCTCTCTGGGAGAGTCTTAATACAACCAAAAGGCAGGGGAAGACTAGAGGCCAGGTGGGAGGACAGGAGTCTGGCAGAGAGTTTTTGTCTCAGAGCCTAAAGTGTTCCAACATTATACAAAAAATATAGCAAGGCCTATGGTGGTTATGAGCCAGGAAATGTGGACAAAAACCAATGTATAACACCATAACATTCATCTAATAATTCACCAATATTGAAAACATTTTAATTATTTGCACTGTAGTCCATTGGTTTTATGAAAAATATCAAAGCATGTATTCCTAAAAAAAATGAGGAATTCTATGAATTGAAAATTTATAGAATTTATAGACTTAGTTACTTTAATTATGCACATAGTGTTTACTTTTACAGAATCATTGGAAGAACATAAAGTTCAAACTAATCTGAAAATCTGGAGAGAACAGCTTAATACTGACTGAAAGAAGTCTATTCTATGGAAAAATTATGGCTTAAAAAACTGGAGGTATTTTCTGAATTTTTAATATATTATTAGTAAATATGGAAGTTATTTATGTTTTTGATGTGTGGCCTTCCTTTCTGTAGCAACTTTATATGTATGCTTCATAGTTGCATAAGTAATTTAAAAACAATATTAAATCTCTGTAAAGCTTCTGTTCTAATAAGAATTTTAATTCTACTTATGTATGTGATGCAATATTAATTTAGCGTCTGCCTTGATAAATGGAAATGTGTATGTGGGGAAATGGCACGAACACCCAGAATTTAAGAATAAAAACACAAATAATGTGATAAATGAAAGGTTACTATGAAAATATATTGCTGTTGATTTTTTTTACATTTGCATCAAGATTTGAAGTTATAATTTTCAAGCATCTACTTTTAATTAAGCCTTTAGCATTATAATTTTATTAATAGTAATTAATTATGCTTTATTCAAAGACTCTATCATCAGATACAATCACCTAGAGATTGTGGCAAAATATCAATTCTCATTAAGATGGTCTGAAGTGAGGTCTGAGGTTCTGCATTCCTGAATTTCTAATAGCTTTCAGGTAATGCTGGTATGGATGAGGCTGGTCTCTGGTCTCACTTGTAGGAGGAAAATGCTGAAAGAACTTTCAAGAATGTTCCTGAGGCGTGATCACCAAGCCTTTGCTTCTCCATCAGTTGTTCAAAGCTGTATCTTGGGGCCAGTTCATCTTTGGGATGTTCTTCTGTTTTTTCATCTCCCAGAGAACTGTCATCTGTTTCCAGCTGGTTTCTCAACTTGGTCCTAATTCCACCCATTAGGCCCACACAGAGAAAGTCTAGTTTCTCCTCTCATGAGCGCTCTTCAGATTTTTCAGATCAGCCCTCATGTTTCCCGTTTTTAATTTAGCAGATATTTTTCTTTTAAATTCTTTATTTTTAAATAAGACAAGCAGAAGACTTGCAAAATAGCACAAAGAATTCCCAGATATCATTCACTCAGTTTTCTGAAAGATATCTTTGTATATAAACATAGTGTGTAGGAAATTGACAAAGACACAACGTTATTAATTAAACTATAAATTTTATTAGGAAAATTTGGCATTTTTACTAACATCCTTATTCTGCTTCACGATCCAATCTGAGAACACACGTTGCATTTTATGCCATGTCCCCTCATCTCATTACATTTCTTTCATTTTTCTCTGTCTTTCACAACCTTAACATTTTTGAAGAGTACTTACCATCTGTTTCCTAGGATGCACTCAGTTGGGGCCTTTCTGACTTTTTAAATAGTTAGATTGAGGTTATGCACTTCAAGGAAGAATACCACAGAGAGAATGTGTCCTTCTCAGTTGCATGACATTCTGGGATTGTGTTGTCGATGTCTCTCATTACCCTGTGATGCTGACCTTGATCTCATAGTTAAAGTCGTGATAGCCAAGTTTCTCCACTGTAAAATCCCCACTTTCTCTTTACAATTAAAACACATTTTAAAGGATGCAAGTATTCTGTTTTCCCTTAAACTTCCACCTCCTGATTTTAGAATGGTTGAGTGGGTTCTGCCTGCAGTAAAGACTCTGAGTTACCGCTGATTTTTTATTTCCTTTGTTTCTTCTACATTTGTTACTTGAAGGTCTTCTTCAAGAAAGCATTCCTTCTCCCACTTTTATTTATGTATTCAATTGTTTATTTATGTAAACACATGGGTACTTACTTTAGTTTGGAGATTAATATCTAATATTTTTGTTATTCATTTTGCGACTCAAATTGTTCCTGCTTTGGCCATTGAGGACTTTCTACAGTTGGCACCTCCATTTTACGATACGACCTCATCTTGTTTTATCTTGGTTGGTTTGCTTTGAACATTTCTTTATTTTTCTGGCTGTCAGGATGCAATTTCCCTGCCCCAGTATAGGACTTGCTTCTCTAAAAGATACCCATTCCTTTTACTGAAGAATGGTGCATCGAGGGAACGGTCTGGACTCCAGGTGTGCACATGGCTATTAAGTGGGAGGGTCACAGATCCTAGGCCTTCTCAGAGGAGAGAGTTGGGAAATACACACACACACACACACACACACACACACACACACACACACACAGACACACACACACAATTGTTTCTGTGCCTGTCTATTCAGATACCTATTAAAGTAACAAAAGTTCACACTGATATCCCTGACCACCAAACCAACCTCATGTGGTTTCTTTGAGCATTCTCCCCTTGCACATTTGAACCGTCTTTCTCTGACAGTGTAAAACCTGGCTTTCATTGTCTATATGAATTCATTCATTAACTATACAAGGGGGACAGCCCCCCAAAGAACAGAATTACCTATTGGAAGGTGAACCTCTTGTAGTACAGACTTCTCCCGCTAGGCAAGTGTTCCAGGAACCCATTAGCATCAGAGTTCCAGCTAGCATTGTTGTGAGAGGCTGCATTTTGTCTCAAGTGCTTTTGTTGTTGTTGTTCTTTTAAGATTCTTCTAACATGTTTGCCCATCTCATCATGGGTGATTTAACTGCCCATACTATGCTGAGCTTTCAGCAGTTTTTGACCCAAAACAGCATGACTCTTGACCTCACCCCAGAGACTATTTTTTGTTTTCCTGGGAAACATTTTGCCAGTGTGGAAGAGGTGAAACAAAAACGGCAGAGACACTAAAAGGCATCCAAATTAACAAATTCAGAAACTGTTCTGAACAGTGGAAAAAGCTTCCTGATACATGTATTATATCAAATGGAGAGTGCTGTGACAAAATGCAGTAGGCTATGAAACTTAAAAATCTTCTGTGATGTCAAGTTAATTTACAAAGTTTTTAAAAATTTTGTGTATTGATTCTGTTATACAACTATACTTCTTTGAATTAAAAGTATAGTTATGGTTTCATCATTAATCTTGTATACTCACTCGTTTGATAAATAAGTCAAGACCTTGTCTGAGAAAGTTTCAGCTAACATAGTTTAGTTTGTTACTTTTAATTGCCTCTGTCTTGTTTTGTAGAACTCCACAAGAGCAAATTGTTAACATGCTACGGGATGCATTCAGATGTACATGTGAAACCACTACTGAGGCACAGTGCTCTCCAAAGAAAAACGATGATGATAGTGATAGTTCTGACTTGATTAGATGTTTTTAAGATTTATTATTTCAAACTACATACACTATGAATTAGCACCTGCTTTTGGTTTTCCTTAATGTGTCATTCACAACGGCACCATTTAGTCCTTAATCTACAGATCACAATCTTACGACTCACTTCTTCCTGGCCTCTAGATTTAATTTGCCTTAATCCAAATAGTTTCATTTAAAAAGTAAATGTTAAGAAAATATGCATTTCACATGAACTGGGAAAATTGACAGTATTTATATCTTTGTATAGATGCACAGGGAACACGATTCTTTTTTGTTTTTGTTGTTGGTTACATTATTTAAAGAAAGGAAATTAATATACACTCTTTGATGATATTATTTTTGAATCTTATTTCTTAGTTGAGGTGACAAAAGTACAATACTCAGTTCTTTTTCTGCCAGTAGAAGAATTTAAACATAGAGAGACCTGAATTATCTCTAAAGACAGTAGGAGCTGGCTGAAGTAAGTGCACAATGACCATTCACATTCTTAGCAGACAGGACATTCAGTTATGTTCACATGCTATTTCCAGAAAGATTCTTTACATAACTTACTAGGAAATTTAGAGTGCTTGTGTTTAAATATGCTGATAATAATAAAATTAATACTATTTTAAACATAAAGAATAAAGTTGTGAACTGAATTGATGCAATTTTTTGAAAGTATGCAGTATGGGAGATGAGAAGACATTTCACTATTTTAATTTGTAGAAATGTAATTTGAGGTTCTATGTTTACTTATAAGAATTTTTTAAACAAAGATTCACTACATGGTATTTATTTAATAAAACAAATGCAATTCGATATTAATTTCTGTTTAAAGAACGTAAATAGCATATAAGATTTAAGGATTTAGTATAATGACATGAACCCCCTAGAAGACACTAATGGAATCATCTACAGCCAATCAGAGCTAGAGTTCCTGACTAAAGGATTAGGGTGTGACAAACTCAGTGCATTTCTGATTCTCTAGTCATCTAGTGGTGGAAGGTACCTCCTTGTTCTACATATTTCTCTTACTGTTGTTACAAAAAATGATTAGAGAGGAAAATACCTTTTTAACTACTGCTTTGTTTTTTGTTGTTTAGGTGAATAGGTTGGTAGCCTATTTTTTGTTTGCTTTTTGCCTAGTAGCCTTTTTGTTTCTCTTCTGATAAATTTGAGATATTGGACAAATGCCCACACACATGTGGGTCTGCCATTCATTAAATTGTTGTGTAGATTAAACTTCTGATGTGCCAGTTAAAGAAATAAAAACCTCATAGCCACTCATCTGTTTTGCAGTTAGTAGTTAAATATAAGTTATTACTGTTGATTCTGGGTATGATTATGGTGAGGAAGTGACTGGCACATCAAATGCTGTCAACAAATATTCCTTGCATTTGTTTATTTCTCTTAGAACTCATGTAGTATAAAATATAACTGACAATCTCATTACATCCTTTGTAGGAAAAAAGTACTCTGCAACCTGTAAATTAATTGGTTAACGTAATTCATTTAATGGCCATAGTAATATTATATAACATACATTTAATAAGACTTATGAAGAGGAATTTGAAGAACCAGGAAACCCTATGCCTTACAAAGTTGAATTAGCTGATGAAGACAGTAAATGAAGGTAAGGTTTTTCTGATTCACTTTACATGTGTATTAAACCCTCCTCCCCCAACACAATCAAATATCTTTTTTAATCAGAAACTCATGGTGTCAAAACAAAGACCTTAATGTTAGTGCATTTTACTTAAGCCATATTTAAATTTATATACAATATTGCTAATATTGAACAACACTCAGCAATTAGAAAATTATCTACAGTATTATGTTTGCACTTTTACTTATTATTTGGATTATCCAGTAAACTATTTGAATCAGAAATTATTACTATTTGAAATGGCTGACTAAGTCATTATGTTTCATGTGACCTTTCTTCTGTCCTCTGATGATACTGTGGAATTTTTTAGTTTGCTATGAGCCCTAAGACAACAACAACAGAAACTTTGTAAATGATCAGGTTGAGCGATGGAAAGATCTGTACTATAAATTACTTCCTGGGTAGACTTTAATGTATGCCAAATTAAGGAAATGAAGTATAATGGTTGATGTTGTAACTGTTTTGTAAGATTGTAGGATTCTGTCATTTCCAATTGAAAAACAATATCCAACTGTGTCTGTTAATAATGTCCAGAATTACTTGAAGCCTTTTTGCCATTGAATCTTTTGGAGTTCAAAACGGACTATACAGTGCTAACTTGGATGCAGGGCATAATGAAGTTCCTAATAAGAAACCCCTATAGCAATTCTTTATTTGATCCGCTTAGGCCCTTGTCAGCATTTTTCAACAGCGATGGACCTGAGTGATGCCCTTGGACAGAAAATGCCCCATGTTTAGACACAAAGAACCTGATATCTAGCAGTAAATGTGCTTTTGGTAGTAGGGTTCTGCAGGAGGCAACTTGCTGTTCAGCAGATAAGAGATTTATTTCTACTATTGCATCTCCAAGGAAATGAATGACATTTCTGCTCTCTAATTTAATTCTTTTATATATCTTATCAACATGTCTTTGCTTTGACCACTGTGTTCAAAGTTGGAGAAGGGGGAGTTACTGATCATGGTTTGGCAAGTTTTACAGCATTGGTGTGAAAGTGCCCACAGAGTGGCACTCACTTTTTCTCTCTCTTGGGGATCATGAGTGACACAAGAGGACCTTTAGGTTACACATAATCCATGAGTTTTATATTAGTATTCTGTATGGCTTTCATAAATATCAGATGCTATTAAATATATTATTCAATTATTAAAGATATTTAAATGGTAACTGCTTATGGATAGCAACCATTATTAAAAATGAAGACTGAAATACCACACTGCTTTTTAGAAAAATTGTTCCATAGCCTTTATTAAAGTGTAATAAAGATGTGACCCTTTATATAGCTGATTTCACAAGTTTAACATTGGGATAAAGTTTAACATTTGGATAAAGTTTTTGTAGCAAACCTCAATAGATTTCTTTTTACTATTAAATAATGAGAATCGCATGACTCCGTGTTTTAATTTTCAGCTTGACTTCCAGGAAACTCAGCGCTAACTCTAATAGCTCATTGATGAACAAATAATGTGTTTATATAGTGGTATGACTTTGATGTTTCTTCAGATTTTAAGGAACTTGAAAGATAACACTCTGTTATTAGAAGAAATAATGTAAGAAATCAAACTTATTTCAAGGTGTTTTGAAAAGGAAATTTTCAATTGAAATTTTGCTGTTAAGTTGGATTTGGTCTAGTTACCTATTTCTTTCATATCCATCCTTATAGTTTAGAATGTGTTCACATTACAAGTAAGATAAATATTAATTAATGTAAGTAATTCTAGTCCATTAAGGTTTTATTCTATATATTCTCATAAACTGACTTTTGTATCTTCTTTTTAAATATTGTTTTCATATAACTCTATTCTTTTGCTTGCTTCTACACATGAAATTTGTTCTTTTCAAGATTATCACAAGAATTTCCACCTAAAAATGACATTCTTCAACATCATATTTTCTACAAAAAAGAGACCTCTTAAATCTTTGAGAAACAACTCCATATAATAAAGGTAATTCAAAAGAAAATTTTTTTCTTATTGCTTAATATTACTAACTGTAATAATTATTATTAATGAATAATTTAATAAAACCAATAAGCATTGCAGTCTATAAAAGTTTTGTTATGCTATTCATTTTAAAAACTGGAAAATTTAGCTCTCAGAAGAAAAATCGTCGAAAAAATATAATTTTCTAGTAGATACAAAAATATATAATTTTCTAGTAGATATAGTTTTTAGTCAATGGAAATCAATGGACAACAGTGTTTGTATTTGTAGGAAAAATCAGCTAATTTAGGACATTCTAAGAGTTATTATGGACTGAGCTAGTATTTCAAAGATTATATGGAAGAATTTTCAGGGACAAAAACGGATAGCCATCTTGTTTCCCTCATGCACTAAATATTTTCCCCAAATTATTCAAATTTGATTGAAAGTTTCAAGTAAAAGATAAAAAACCAAAACAAAACATCTTGCTTCGATTTCTATGCTGTCATTACTAGCGGTTCCCTTAGGATCTATAGATTAGGTTGCTGTCTGCATATGTCTGGTTTCAATTCCAGATTGTGAGATCATCATTTAGAGTCAGATTTTGTTTCCATTTATGCCTTTAAATCACTATGTGACCTTGAACTCTTTTAGATTTCATTTTCCTAAGTGAAAATGTAGGCACTAGATAATTCTTAGTTTTCTTTTAGTTACATTTAATCTACCTAGGATTTTAAAAGCCAACACATATATCTGATGTGAAGAATTTGAAAGACACCAGAGGACATATTTAAAATAAATAGTTGTAAAATAGGTGATTGCTTTCTGATCTCCTGGTCTTGGCATTTTTAAGTACTAAGCCATTAAATTATCATGACCAGGTATAAACTATATCTATATGGGAACTTAGGACTTCACAGAAGATGAGTGTTGTCTGACCAAGATAGAACATGGTGTTCCTGTTGCCTATGAAAAAATGGTGAACACAAATGCGCATAAAAGTGTTATTTAAAAGACATATTTTTGAAATATTTTTAGAGCAGTTTTAGGATCACAACAAAATTGAGCAGAAATCACAGAAAGTGCCTATACACCCTTTGCCCCAAACACATGCACAGCTTGCCCCATTATCAACACCCCACATTAGACTGGTACATTCATTACAATCTGTGAATCTATACCAACACATACATCATTATAACCCAAAGACCATAGTTTGCATTAGAGTTCACTCTTGGTGTAAATGTGCTGTAAACACCCCTGTGTGGTTTTTTTGGTTTGCGCATAAGTTTCAACTCACTTGGCTAAATACCAAGGAGCATGATAGTTGGATCATATAGTTAGAGTATATTTAGTTTTGTAAGAAATGGCCAAAGTAGCTAACAAAGTGACTGTACCATTTTGCATTCCCATCGGCAATAAATGAGAATTCTCATTTATGTATTGTTTCACATTTTGTGTTTATAAATTTCTTCACATTTTCACCAGCATTTTGTGTTGTCAGTGTTTCAAATTTTTTCCATTCTAATAATTATGCAATGATATCTTTTTATTGTTTTGATTAGCAATTCCTTAATGACATATAATGCTGAACATCTTTTGATATGCTTATTTACCATCTGTATTTCTTCTTTGTTGAGGTATCTGTTCATCTAATTTTTTAATCTATTTTTTATTGGGTTGTTTCTTTTGTTATTGTTGAGTTCTAAGTGTTCTTTGCTTATTTTGGATAACAATCTTTCATCAGACATTATCTTTTCCAAATATTTGCTTTTAGTCTATGGATTGTCTTATTCTCTTGACAGAGTTTTTTTATACACAGCAGTTTTATTTAAATTAAGTTCATCTTACCAGTTTTTTCTTTGATGTTTTATCTAAAAAGTCACTGTAATATCCAAGGTCATCTAAGTTTTATCCTATGCTGTCTTTTGGGGAGTTTTATATTTTCCATTTGACTTTTAGATCTGGGATTCATTTTGAGGCAACTTTTGTAAAGGTGTACGATCTCTTTCTAGATACTCTTTTTACATGCAGATGTCTGGTTGCTCCACCACCATTTATTGAAAAGACTATCTTTTCTCCATGGTATTGCCTTTATTATTTTTTAAAAGATCAGCTAACTATACATGGGTTTACTCTGGGCACTTTTTTTGCTGTTCCATTGATCTATTTGTCTATATTTTTTTCTTTTACCACACAGTATCTTGATTATTGCAGATTTATAGTAATTCTTAAAGTAAGTCAGTGTCAGTCTTCTGACTTTATTCTTTTCCTTCAATATTGTGTTGGCTATTTTGGGTCTTATCTTTCTAGATAAACTTTAGAACCAGTTTGTCAATAGCCACAAAATAAGCTAGAATTTTGTTTGGATTGCAATCAGTCTATGAATAAGGTTGTGAAGAAACAATATATTGACAATATTAAATGTTCTTATCCATGAACATTGTATATTTCTTTGTCCCTTTAGTTCTTTGATTTCTTTCATTAGAACTTTGTAGTTTTTCTCATATAGATCTTGTACATAATCTATTAGATTCACACCTATTTCATTTTTGGGGTGCTATTGTAAATGGTCTTTTGTTTTAAGTTTCAAATTCACTTTTTTATGTTAACCTTGTATCCTACAACAATGCTATTATAGTAGTTCCAGGTGCTTTTTTTTTTTTTTTCTCCTGGTGATTCTTTTGGATTTTTAGCATAGAAGATCATGTCATCTGTGAACAAAAAGAGATTTATTTCTTCCTTCTCATTCTGCATATCTTCTATTTTCTTCTTTCATTATTGTATTAGCTAAGACTTTCAGTATGATGTTGAAAAGGAGTGATGAGAGGGTACATCCTTGCATTGTTTCTGATCTTAACAGAAAAGTTTGTAGCTTCTCACCATTATATATAATGCTGGCTGTAGGGTTTTGGTCAGTTTTTTGTTTTTTTGTTTTTTTTTTTTGGATCAAGTTAAGTTAGTGATTGGAGTTTTTATCATGAATTAGTGTTGAATTCTGTTAAATATTTTTTTCTGCATCTTTTGATATGCTCATATGATTTTTCTTCTTCAGTTTGTGTAATGGGTCAGATCAATCAATTTCTGAATGTTAAACTAGGGCACAGTTTTTATGAATTAGTAGGACTTTCAATGAATACATTAATTCATACCTGTACATTCTATGTTGCATTTTTTAGCATTACAAAGAGTCTGTTTTGTCACTTTTTAAGCTACAATGGATTCCAGTAGTGGAATTATTCAGTCTTGCATTAATATTATGGAAGGTGGTTGTAGACATTTTTAATACAGAAAAGAGCAACTTTTTCTTCCAAAAAAGTAGATAACTTCTATTCATGTTTCAGAGGAAAATACAACATTACTGTGGAAAGCTCATTATATTGAATAGCCTTTATAAAGTTTTTCTTCTAAAAATATTCCTCTAACATAAAAGTTATTTCTCACAATATCTGTGCGATTTAAGAGGTGACAGCAGTTGGAAGTGGAAGTCCTGAATACTATGTGTAATTGTCAAGTTATATAAACATTTTATAACAAGTAAGTCCTTTGGGCTGTAAAGAAGAATTTACATCACTGGAGACTATTTTAGCTCAAGTATCTACATGTTACACAGTATACTAACAGAGTTATTTGTTTTGGAAAGAGAATGAGACATAGCCAGAGGAATTGTATTCAATCTGGATAATGATATACATTTATTTAAAATAAAAGCAGTATTGTGCAAACATTCTTAAATCATTATTATTCTTGAGGAAATCTGAACCAGTATTTTACTACCCTGGCTGCACACTGTGATCACCTGGAGAACTTAGTGAGGGAAAATTTTAAAAACCAGTTCCTGAGTCCCACTGTCGGTATCTGATTTAATTGGTTTGGGGTCTTTCAGGTGATTCCATTGAGCAGCCAGGTTGAAAAACCCATGATCAAAGCCAACTGAATTTCTTTAAAGAACACGTAATGAGGTGGGAGACTAAGAAACTCTTGCACATTTGGTAGCTTTGTAGAGCAGATGTCCCTGCTATACTCCTGTGCTCCTGCTGCTGCTGCTTTTTCACTGAGCAGAATTCCTTGAGCACCCCCTGTTCACTAGGTATGCTGGGGAAAATAGGCAAAATGCAGAAGGAATGTTCTCTCTGCCTTACTTCTCTACGTTCTGGTAAAATTTGAGTGGGGATGTTTGCAGAAGTGATTATTGAGCAAAAGCCTGAAATAAAAATCTGCATCAGTTTTAAAATTTATTTGCAAAATAAAATCTTACTTCCTTTCTTTCTTCCCAGCCAAGTTCATTAATGTCCAGCTGTATAAGTGAATTTTAATGATCCTTTATTAAAATAAGCATAGTAAACATATTTTAACACTGAAACATCAATAAAGGAATTTGGGTAAAATAATGTTTATTGATAAATGGTTTTACTGTAAAAATTTTGCTTTGTTAGCAATTTAACTTTTTTAACTTTTTTGGTATCCTTTGTGAATGTGTATTTTTGGTAGCAGGAATTTCGAATACAGATTTTGACAACACTGTAGGTCCTGGTGTCTAGTCTCCTGACATTGAAAAAAGTAAGGGAAACTAGGTTTTTTGAAAGAAACATAAAATAAAAAAGTATAGATATAGAAAGCAATCAAACAACTGATGATTCCTGCAAATGATTTGAGAGCAAGGACTCTTTGCCAAGGATTCTTTGCCATGTATTTAGAAAAGTATTCCATTAAGGAGAAACCAACATTGTAACAGCACTGTTACTTTTCCAAATGAAATTTATTATTGTTAATAATACAAAATAATAAATCCTTTCTATAGTATAGTCATTGGTAAAAATGAAATAAAGCCAGGTATGTAGATAGTACTATTTTCTGAGGTTTAATGCAAGTATAAGGTGAAGATGGTAATTCTTTCTGAGACAATGTTTTGTTTCTTAGAGGAAAGACTGCAAAGTAGCTCATTATTGCACTGTCACCAAATTTTAAAACTAATGTGAATCTCCTTTCTACATACCAGAAATCTTCTGTAGTTGTGATTATTGTAATTAATTCTTTGGAAATAGGGTAAGTTAAGCATTTTAACAACACTTAAAAGTCATGGAAAATGAATCTCTTTGCTGCCTGAACTGAAGAGGGAACTAAAAATGCCAAAGAATAGATGCAAGCTTGAGATGCCACTGCCTCTGCTTTGGGGATTGGCTTTCACTGCTCACTTTGTGACAGATGCTGTGCCTTTGTGAGGTGAGAAATTGGATCTGAAACCTCTATAAAAACTTACATCTATAAATGTCTATTCAGTCACTAAAGGACTGCTGGGGAAGAAATTTCCACAGGTGCAACTAGATGAAAGAAAATGATTTCTGCAGGGACTCCGGGTTGGGCCAGTAAAGCATCTGACCTGAAAAATTGAAATCTGGGGCTTTCATTTGGCAGTTTTAGGTATACCTATCCAAATATATATCCAAATATTCGTTTCTTGTCCAGAATCTTCTAGCCAAGACATTAACATTATCGTCTATTGATACCATGATGTATCTGGTGGAAGTACATTCTAACACTTTATAGAAGAACATTCTCACAACTTAGCCCACAAATATTCCCCAAATTAAATGTCTACTTCAGATAGACTTATCTTCCTCCTCCCCCCATAGAGAAAACAATTGATCATAGCAGAAAATTTAAAAATTAGAACAAACAAGAACTCCAATTTCCCAGATTCCACAGGGCATCATGAAAAGGTCTGGGTGACATCTACATATACAGGGGGTTATGTTACAGGAAAGGAATCCCTACCTTAAAAAACTCAATTCCTTTTTACTGGGCAGCAAGTCTGACTCTTCTTGCCCTAGTGGAGGACATTATCTTTACTACGCTGGACTTTAAACAACCCTGCTGTTTGCTCTGAAGAGAAATATAATCTCTATCCTATGAGAGTATGTGTAAAATGATTAAAGACAGAAATAAATTTTTAAAACATAATAAGATACTATAAATTGCCTTATTTATGAAAGCCAATCAAAAAGTTCAAACTATATGTTTATTTAACAAAACATTCAGAATACATTCAATGGAATTATGATTAAATGTATACCAAACATCATATTAAATACAAATAAAAATAATTAGTAACCTGGAATACAACTTTTTAAAAATTGCTGTGTTGCCACAAAGATCCATAAAAATTGGCACATATGAAAGAGATTTTAACATGTGAACAAAGCGCAACAATTTCTGAAAATATAAATAAAACTAGATCTACACTATAGCTTATTTTTGAAACACTACATAACGTGAAACTCTTAAAGCAATCAGAGATAATGGAAAATTATCTCTTTTAAAAATTTCTAGATTGTCAGCAAAATTCTCATGCACAGTAAACCATCACAGCACAACACAGTAGAGTATTATTTTAAATGTTCTAAGAGAACTAATAAACAATCCAGAATTCTAAGACTTGAAAAACTATTATTTAAGAGTAAGAGTAAAATAAAGGCATGTTTAGCCAAAGGCTCATGTAATTTATTTATTATTACTCTCCTTAAAATAACAACTAAAAAAATATATTTTAGGAAAAAGAAATTGAAACCAAGAGGAGGAAGTAGAATGCAAGAAATAATGTGGAAGAAATGGAAAATATATTAGATGTATTATAAAACATCTATTATAATACCTAATTCAAAAACTTTTTAACTGAGAATAATATGCAACTATAACTTGAAAGACTATTAGGTATGATTAAAGACTAATAAGGTCCTGTGTTGTAAAGAAGAGTAGAGATAACTGACTAATTGCAGTGCTTTAATCAATTTTATATGTAAAATATTTTGAGGTACAATAAAAACATTACAGATACATTGTAAATAATCAAAAATAGTAAAGAAAGAAGTGTAGAAAACACAATTAAAGTAGAAAAGAAATTAACCAAAGAAAAAAATAGGTGTTGGGCTTCCATTTATTTTGGGGGTTTTCATGTTTTGTGTAACTTGTTTTTAGAGATCTGGGGTAATATTCAAGATTAGATATACAAGTGGTCACCATACAGGTAAAGTTTGGGTCTCCCTTTGGTCCCCACACACTTACTCATTGCATTTTCCTATAGAGCAGTGGTGGGGAGTGGGTCTCAGGGAACCCATACCCCAGTAAGTGAACATTTTGATTTGCAATTTGTTTCTAAATCTTAGCACTCCATCCTCCACCTTGTTTGACCTTCAAGATTACAAGAGCCAACGAAGCTTCCCACTCTTAACCCTGTTTCAAAATAGAACAAATTCAGAGACCCAAACAAGGAAGAATAGAGGGTTGAGCAAATATCAGAAGTGAAAGCCCCTTCCACTGCCACCAAATAGCAGAATTAAAGAGAAAACAAAGAGATCTGTCACAAATGAGGAAAAATCAATGGAAGAACACAGGTCATTCCCAGTGTATCAAAGAGAAAATGCCTAAATCTGACCTCAGAGCCTAAACAATGGGAGTCACCAACAACTGGTTCCCTAATACAACAAGTATTTGGGAATAGATGGAAAGAGTGAATAAGACTCAAGAAAGACAAGATGCAACACTGAAATACTTGCTACAGAAATTTTGGTAATAAAAGTATCCAGGAAATAAATAACAAGATGATAAGCATGGAAAGCAGGATTAACCAAGCAGAAGAAAGAATCTTAAAGTTGGAAGACCGAAATATGGAACTAACCCAATCTGTTAAAAAAATAGAAAAGGAGCTTAACAAGAAGGTCCAAAGCCTCAAAGAGATGTGTGAATATAGTAAGAGACTGAACTTATGCCTGATCAGTATACCTGAAGCAGGAAAGGAGACAAAATAACTCGGAACAAACATTTCATGAGATCATTCAAGAAAACTTCTCTCAGCTCATCAGAGATGCAACCATTCAAACACAAGAGATTCAGAGAATCCCTGCAAGGCATCTAATGAGAAGACTTACTCCTAGACACAAAGTAATTCATATACACAAAGTAGGTAAAAAGAAAAAATCCTAAATACAGCAAGCGAGAAAGGGCAGACTACTTACCAGGGAAGACCAATCACAGCAGCAGCAGACTTATCTACAGTTCAGAAGGGACTGAAGTCCAATATTCAAACTTCTCAAAGATATGCAATTCCAACCAAGAATTTCTTACCCAGCTAAGCTAAGCTTCATCAGAGATGGAGAATTAAAATCTTCCCTAGACGTCCAATCCCTAAGAGTTAATGCTGCTTCCAGACCAGCTCAACAGGAGATACTTAAGAAGATAAGCACAGAAGAAATAAAAATGAATGACTATGCACTTCACAGGAGCTGTAAAACACAGAACCAACAGAGGTGACTATAAAATTAAAAACACACATATATGAATCCAAAAATTAAAGGAGACAGATAAACAAAACTTTGTAGGAGCCCCTTGACAGGGATAATTTCACATTTCAAAAATCAGCCTTCATGTGAATAGACTAAATGAACCACTGAAAAGACATAGCATGGCAAAGTGGACAAAAAAGGATGACCCAACAATATGCTGCCTTCAGGAAACATATCTCACTACAAAGGACACCCACAGAGTCAAAGTTGAAGAATGGAAAACAAGCTTTCAGGCTAATGAAAAACAAAAAATGACAGGAGTCATGATTCTAATATCAGACAAAACATCCCTCAAGATATCAAAAAATTTAAAAAGGTATAGAATGACACTACATGATAAATGGTTCAATCCATCAACAAGAATGCCCATCATAAATATATATACATCCAACACAGGAGCACCAGGTTTCATAAAGCAAATAATAAATAAACTAAAAAATAATTGACACTAGAACTATCATAACTGGAAACTGAAATACCACACTAAAAATCCTAGCTAGATCATCAATGCAAAAAACTAGTAAAGAGATCTTGAACCTCCACTTGACACTTGACCAAATGGACTTAATATATACCTACAGAACACTCCACCCTATAACCACAGAATATGCATTCTACTCATCATCACATGGAATGTACTCCAAGATCAACCATATCCTTGCCCTTAAATCAAGCATAAACAAATTTCATAAGATTGTTACTACCATATACCTTCTCAGACTATAGTGGAATAAAAATAAATATTGTCACCAAAAAGATTCCCCCCCAAACACACAATGACATGAACAGTAAACAGTATAATGCTGAACTCCTGGGTCAACACAGAAATCAAAACAGAAATTAAAAGATTCTTGGAAACAAATGAAAACAAAGACACATCTTACCAAAACTTCTGGGATGCCATGAAAACAGTACTAAAGAGGGAAACCTATTGCTCTATGCACACATATCAAAAAAATAGAAAGATCAAAGTCAATAGCTTAACAAATCACCTAAGGGAGCTGGAAAGACAAGACCAAACCCTAACTTCAGCAGAAGTATCCAGATCATCAAAGTAAAAACCCAACTATGGGGCATAGAAGACAAAAAAAAAAAAAAATCATAGAAAAAAATCAATGAGACAAAAAGCTGGTTCTTTTAAAGGATCAAAAAGATCGATGCACTCCTAGTAAGACTGACCAAGAAAAAGAGATAAAAAGCCTAAATAAAAACAATTAGAAACACAAAAGGTCAAGTCACAACTAATCCCAAAGAAATATAAAAGATTATCAGAGATTATTATGCACACCTACATGGAAACAAACTCAAAAACCTAAATGAAATGGGGGACCTACTGACATCACACATCCTCCCAAGGCTGAAACAGGAAGAAATTGAGGCCTGAAATAGATCAACAACCCAAGGAATTTACTCCTTTATCAGAAAACTACATCCAAAAAAAAAAAAAGCCTGAACCAGGTGACATTCCAGTGGAATTGTACAAACATGTGGTGAGGAGCTGATACTCATTCTATTGAAAGTATTCTAGCCAAATGAAAAAGATGGAATTCTCCACAAATCATTTTATGAAGCTAACATCACATTGATAATTGAATCAGACAAAGATCCAACAAAGAAAGAGAACTACAGGCAAATTTCCCTGATGAGTATAGATGCAAAAAAATCCTCAAGATTCTAGTGAATCAGATCCAAAAACACATCTCAAAAATCATCCACTATGACCAAGTAGGCTTCATCCCCAGGATGCAGGGCTGGTTCAACATTCACAAGACCATAAATGTAATTAAATACATCAAGACCATAAATGTAATTAAATACATCAACAGATGTAAAACCAAGAACCACATTATTATATCATTAGCTACAGAATAGATTTTTGACAAAATCTAGCATTCCTTCTTGATAAAAATCCTCAAACACCTAGGCATAGAGAGAGCATACCTTAAAATAGTAAGACCCATCTACAGTAAACACAGCAAATATTTTGCTAAATGGACAAAGATTGGAAGCATTTCTCCTAAAAACAGGAACAGACAAGGCTGCCACTCTCACCTCTCCTGTTTAACATTGTGTTGGAAGTCCTAGCTAGAGCAACCAGACAAGTGAAGAAAATTAGGGGCATCCAAATAAGAAAATACGAAGTTAATCTATTTCTCTTTGCTGACAATATAATTCTATAGTTGGAAAACTCAAGGCAATCTGTCAAAAACCTCCTTGCCCTAACAAAGGTCTTTGGCAATGTCTTGGTACAAAATCAATATGCAAAAGATAGTCACATTCTTATACACTAACAACAAACAGAGAGAAAACCAAATAAAAGGCACAATCTCATTCACAATAGCTAGAAAAAAATGAAATACTTTGGCATCTTTCTAGCCACAGAAATGAAAAGCCTCTCAATGAAAAAGACAAAATGCTGCTCAAAGAAGTCCAAAAAGACACAAGGAAATGGAAAAATATTCTATGCTCATGGATTGGAAGAGTCAACATTGCTGAGATATCCATCCTACCCAATGCAATCTACAGGTTCAATACAATACCTATTAAATTGCCAACATTATTCTTCTCATATTTGGAAATAACAATACAGAAATTCATATAGAAACAAAAATGACCACAAATAGTTAAAGCAATCCATATAAAGAATCAAAGTGGAAGGTATCACACTTACAGACTTTAAATTATGTCAATAATCAAAGCCTGATATTGGTACAAGAACAGACATATAGACTTATGGAACAGGAAGGAGTTTCTGGAATAAAAACCTCAATTCCTCAACCAACTCGTCTTTTGACAAATCCTCCAACAGCCGCTGGAAAGAGGAGAGCCTATTCAGTAAAGGTGCTGGGATAACTGGTCAACCAAATGTGGCAGAGTGAAACAGGATCCCTACCTGTCACCATACACAAAAATCAACTTTAAATGGATCAAAGACCTAAATATAAAACCCCAAACTATAAACATCTTAGAAAATGCAGGAGATACCCTTATAGAAATTGGAATAGGCAACCAATTCCTAATTGAAACTCTAAAAGCCCATGCCATAAGAGATAAGATAGACAATTGGGACCTCATCAAATTGAAAAGTTTCTGCAAAGCAAAAGAAACCATCAAGAAAGTGGGGAGACAGTCCACAGAATGGGAAAAAAAAATTTCCATCTGTATGTCTGACAAAGGCCTAACATCCAAAATCTACAAGGAACTCAAATGTGCGAGAAGGGGAAAAAAAAGTCCTATTAAAAAGTAGGGAAAAGACATAAATAGACACTCCTCAAAAGAAGACATATGAGCAGCCAGTAGATACACAACAAAATTCTCAATCTCACTAATCATCGCAGAAATGTAAATCAAAACCATACTGAGATACCACCTAACTCCAGTTAGGAAAGCTATCATTAATAACAAAAAACAATAGATGCTAAAGAGAATGTCAAGAAAGGGAACACTTATACATGGTGGGAGTGTAAATTAGTACAACCTCTATGGAAAACAGTGTGATGATTTCTAAAAGATCTAATAATTGACCTTCCATATGACCCAGTAATTCCCCTTCTGGGAATATACTTGGAGGCACTCAAATCATTCTGAATAAAAGATACCTGCTCAGGCATGTTTATTGCAGCATTATTCATAAGAGAAAAAACATAGAACCAACTGTGCTGCTCATCAAAAAAGTGGTACATACACATAATGGAATATTACATCACCATAAAGAAAGACAACATTATGGACTTTGCAGTAACTTTGATGGATTTAGAGTGTATAATACTCAGTGATCTATATCTATCACAGAAACAAAGGACTGAGTACCACATGTTATCACTCATAAGTGAACCCTGAACATTTATCCTAGTACTACATGAAAGGGATTGGCAGCAGGGGCTCTGCCAGGGGAGGAGGGGGTACATAACATCAATAAGGGTACCTGATCCTAAACCAAGCTAAGTGATATCAATGGGAGACTCAAACTTCACCTGTACAATGACCGCTTATGTACCTAATCCTAAATGTACCCACATCTTTAAAACAATATAAACTAAAAAAATCAATTCTAACCTTTGGGTCCAGTACTATTCTCAGCCGATGCTGTTTGATTTGGGCTGTGACCATGTTCAGCTAAGGGTAGAGAGGATGGTCCTGGAGAAAATAATAATCAGAATAATCAGAATAAATAGGAGTATACTAAATTGTGTAATTTGCAGTAAGAAATAGATTTATAGTTTGAATATAAAATCCATGTATATGTTTGCCAGAAACCTACTAATAATATTGGGGGAGGGGTGTGGAGTTTCAGAATAAAGTACACTCTAAAAAAGAATGATTATAAATTTGAGGTAATAAAACATTACTAGGGCAAAGAGGGACATTAAATATATGATTAAATCAACTTTTTAACAGAAGATTAAAGAAAATCTGAATTTGCGTGTCCCTATCAATATAGCCTCAGATATACTGTAGTAGAAATGCACAAAACTATATAATAGTTTCAATGGGTCCATCAACTCAATGGAAATTTTTATTAGTACAAATGAAGATTTAATCAACACAAATAAGCATAAACATCATTTTTTGAACCAGATAATGATCATAGAATGTTTGTTCTTTGCAAGAATACATGGAACATTTACAAAATACACATTACAACCCATTAAAAAGTAAAGTCACAAAGGAAGGCGCAACAAATGCTAAATAAGTCATAGTACGTATTGTGTTTTTCAATCACAATACAATAGATTATAAATGGATAACAAAGTGGTAACAAAATTAAATACAATTCGAGTAAGTTTGGGCTAAGAAAGAAATCCAAAAATAAAAT
Organism: Carlito syrichta; assembly: GCF_000164805.1. Lineage (NCBI taxonomy): Eukaryota > Metazoa > Chordata > Mammalia > Primates > Tarsiidae > Carlito > Carlito syrichta. The sequence goes on along the minus strand of NW_007232095.1, from coordinate 51,914 downwards.
TAAAAATCTCTAGAACTGAATGCAAGCAAAAGCAGCACATATGAAAATGTGTAGGATGAAGCTCAAACACTGCTTCCTGGGAAATTTATAATCTCAATTTTAAGAAAAGGGAAAGAGTAAAAATTAATTGGCTATGAATCTGACTCAAATGTCATAAAACAATAACAATAAATTAATTCAAAGAAACAGGGAAAAGTCTTCTCTGCCATTGCCTTCAGTTCAGTAGGAAGGGTTAAAAACAAAACAAAACAAAAACACCATTTACCCTCAGGCTGCACTTATTTTTCCAATCCAGGTTTCAGGGAACTTTCAGTTTAGGTAACTAATTCAGTAACTTGTATCCCATCTGACTTTCTGGTCTCCTTGACTGATTAGGGTCCCTCAGAACAGCTATGACTTAAATAGCATACCTCATTTCCAGCAGTGTTTCTTGACTTTTCTATGGCAATATGTGCCAGCCTTTCCAATTAATGTAGAAAATGCATTGTTAAGATGTTTATTAATAGGAAGGTGTATGTGTGGGGGATCCATTCTTCTTTCTATTTTACACTACAAATTGCTCAGTATCCCTTTTGTCCTGATAGAGCTGGCTCAGGAAACAGTCTGAAAGCATCTAGATGCCTGGAATACATACATTCTCACCAGCCTGAACTTGCTGAAATAACTAAAAGCCAGTTACCATTGCAAAATGGCCTCCATGGCTTTTTCAATGTGGGGATACTAGATGGAGTCCTGGACAATAGTAGAATAGTTGTATGTAAAGCTTGCCTTTTCCTCATGGGTGTTGTTATACTGAGATACTGTCAGCTTTTTCAGGAAGGATCTGTCATAGGATTTCAAAGGAATCCTCAAGAGACTAATGGCTCTCTAACTAGAGGACTGCCTTTTTTAAAATAAAAATAAAAAATTTCAATCCAGTCCTAAATAATTATACCTGAGAGATAAAGCAATGCAAACAATTTCACAGAAACAGTTTCCTACTTGTAACAGGATTTAAACCAAGTGATACAGCTTTTCTAGAGCACCTTCTTTCCTGAGATGCCTGACAGCTAAAGAGAATTCCAGGAGTTGTAAAACACAGGTGATGAACAGGAGTCTGAAAAATAAAGAGAGCTTTGTAAAGTGGCAATTAGAAGAATTGGCACCTTGCCGTTTGCAAACTGAATTCTTGCTTTTGAATGAAGTGATTGAACTTTAAATTTTACCGATGACTAGTCCTGAACTATTTTATTCTTTATCTACCCTATTAGAAACCATTCCCTAAGCAGAAACTACCTGGATATCTACTGTACTCACTGAAATTAAGCATAAGATCATTCAGACTTCAGTTTTCAGGAACTGATTTCTTTATAAGGTGAAAACTTCCTGTTGAATTGAGTAATAAGTTGTAAGGCAGCAATTGGGAGAACAACGGACTTGTGAATGGTCCTTTTTTCTGGTTCTGAAAGCATCAGTATTTAATTTGTAAGTTTGGACAAAAATAAAACCATTCTATGTTTTCTTATCTGGAAACCAAAAGTTTTAAAAACTTTCCAGATTTGCAATGGCATGATTGACATGCGCTTTCCTAGAGCTGAAGGAATTTATTAATCATTGATTAGTGTCTGGGAGAGCCAGGGAAGTATGGACTTGGATTTGTCTTCGAGTGACATGCTTTATTGGTCACTAGCTTTGTTCTGTCATATGTTCTCATTTAAAAGATTTATACATTTGTATAGAGTTATGGCAATTTTCTTTACATTATTTAATTCATTAAAACAGACTGTATTTGAACATTAATTAGATTTATTAGGGAATTGTTAAATACTTATAACCACTCTGATTATATTTTAATTTCATCTAACCTGTTACTTCTGAATTACTAACCTGTTTCTTACTAGAGGCATGTGTTTTTTCAATCCCAGTCATAGACTATCCTAGAATAAGAGCATATTGAGCTCTGAATTCAGCACCTCACATGCAGAGAAGGATTTGCCATTCCCGGGGTACCTCTTGGGAAAAGGCCACAGAGATTAGCTACCTTTCACACCTAGCACCCAGCTCTCACCACCACCTGAAACAATAGCTGGACACAGCAGGGACCACAAAGAAGATGCAGGGAGAATATCTGAAGCTGAGCCCTGCCAGAGTATAGGATACCAGTGGATGCCATTTTGAAGTCATTTTCTCTGTCCTGAGTCGAGCGGGGAACTTCTCTATCTCCCCTGATTCTGGGTAGCCTGCATCTTGAGACTATGGGGCAATCTCTGCATGCCTCTGGGATCACCACCATTTGCCCAGAGTATACTCTGGGTGCACCATACTGGAGAGACAGAAGCCCCACCCCCCATACTGGATCAAGCACAGATATGTGTAGTGAGAGTGCAAGACTTAGAAGCCCAGTTGGGGTGAGTCCCCCTTCCCCTAGCAGTCCATGGGGATCTGACCCATGTGGAGAGCAGCCTAATCAGCCTGCAAGCTGAGAACAGAAGAGAGGGGCTTGAGATTGGAGTCCACTTCCTAATACTACCAAAAGTGGTGGTGTGGGGACACACCAGTTTAAAAAAAAGGTGGGGGGGAGACCCTGAAGTTCCATAAATGGCCACAAGAGAGAGATTTTTTTTTTAATTTTTTCTCTGCTCTCTTCACACACAGCTTTCTGTGAGAGTCTTCTTATTTGACCTGCTCCTATATCCCCCTTTAAAAAAAATTGTTTTTGCCTATGGTATATTTGCAAGAGAGTGTATTTTTTATGTTTTTGTTGTTTCTTTTTGTGTTGTTATTTTTTTAAGTTTATCTGTCTGTTTGTGTGCCTGTTTTTCTTCTTTCTCTCTTCATCTACCTTCTTCCTTTCTCTGTTCTTTTCCTTTTTCTTATCTCATTTTGGTTTCAAGGGGCACCCATATGCCCCTACTGCATGTAAAGATTATAAGGTGGTGGGAAGTGGATTCCACAGGACCCACACACCAGTCAGTAGATAATGTGATCTGCTGATAGCTCTGAAACACAGCCACCCCCACTACACCTGAATCAATTCTCAAAACTGCAAAAGGAGCATAGCCCCACACCCCTAGTCCGGATTCAAAAGTGAACACATCCAGCGGCTCTACATAATGAAGAATAAGGAATAGAGCAAACAGAAGTGAAAGCTATCCCCCATCACTGAGAAACAGAATTAAGGGGGCGGGGCATTACAAGAGATCAAGAACCAAGGAAGAACACAGGAGCCCTCACAATTCCTGGGAAGACAGCACCTGAGAATACACAGTTCAGAGCTCAATGAAGAGCCCCAGAACAACTGGTCTCAAACCACAAATTCAGATATTAAGATATTAATAAAGAGAATGAATAGAAAGTAGGAGCGATAAGAGAAAAAAATGAAGTTGATAACTAAGATGATGGCAATAAAGAATACAGTAAACAAAATAAATAGCAAACTGATAAGAATGGGAAGCAGAATTAACCAAGAAGTAGAAAGAATCTCAGACATGGAGGACCAAAACATGTAACCAACCCAAAGTGTTAAAAACAGAAAAGAAGCTTAGAAAGATAAAACAAAGCCTCTAAGAGATGTGCATTATATCAAAAGGTCAAGACTGGCATTTTTTGAGGCAGATAAGGAGATAGAGACCAGTCTGGAATAAACATTCCATGAAATTATCCAAGAAAATATCCCTCATCTCATCTGAGCTGTGACCATTCAAATGCTAGAGAGTCAGAGAACCCCTGCAATGAATCCAAAGAAAAGACCAACGTCTAGAGACATAATACTCTTATACAAAGTAGATAAAAAAGAAAAAATTCTATAGTCAATGAGAAATAAAGATCAGACTACCTATCGGGGAAGACCAATTAGAATAGCAGCAGACTTATCTACAAAACAGTAAAGGCTAGAAGAGACTGGAGTCCAATCTTCAAAGTTCTCAAGGATAAGTAATTCCAACAAAGAATTTCCTACCCAGCTAAACTAATCTTCATCAGTAATGGAGAATTAAGATCTTTCCCAGACATTTAATCCATCATTTTATGCTGCCTCCAGATCAGCTCTACAAGAGATGATTAAGAAGGTATTAACTATAGAAGAGAGAATGAAAAGATTAATCATGTTCTTCCCAAGAATCTAGGAAAAAAGAGAACACAGCATACATTGTGACTGTAAAACTGAAACACACACATATATCAACCCAAAAGTCAAAAGAAAACATACAAACAAAACTTTATAAAACCGTCATAGCAGGGATAAACTTTCAGGCTGAATGTGAATGGACTAAATGCACCCCTGAAAAGACACAGAATGGTAAACTGGATAAAAACATACCACACAGTAATTTGCTGCTTCCAGAAAACTCATCTCACTACAAAGGGGACCCACAGACTCAAAGATAGAGGATGGAAAATAAATTTTCAGATATAAGGATCACAAAAGAAGACAGGAGCCATGATCTTAATATCAGATAAAACAATCTCTAAGCTATCAAAAATTTAAAAAGTTATGGAATGTCACTATATAATGATAAAAGGTTCATTCCATCAACAAGAAATATCCATCTTAAACATATATACACCCAACAAGGGAGCACCAGCTTTCATAAAACAACTACAAAAAAAAATTGACTATAACACTATCATAGCAGGGAATTAAATACCCCACTAACAAACCTAGATGGATTATCAAGGCAAAAAAATCAACCAAGAGATTAGAAACCTCAACTTGACGCTTGACCAAATGGATTTGCTATATATCTACAGAACACTCCACCCAAAAACCATGGAATATTCATTTTCTCATCACCTCACAGAACTTACTCTAAGATCAATAACATCCTCCACCATAAATCAAGTATAAACAAATTTCATAAGATTGAAATGCTGCCATGCAACTTTTTAGGCCACAATAGAACAAAAATAAACATTAATACCAATAACATCCCCCTAAAACTCACAAAGACTTGGATACTAAACAGCATGGTACTGAACAACTCCTGGGTCAACACAAAAATAAAAGAAATTAAAACATTCTTGGAAAGAAATGAAAATAAGGACACATCTTACCAAAACCTATGGGATTCCATGAAAACAGTACTAAGAGAGAAATTTATATCTCTATGAACACACACCAAGAAAATAGAAAGATCATAAGCTAACAGCTTAGCAGTTCACTTAAAGGAACTGGAAAGAAAGACAACCAAAACCTTAACTTCAGCAGAAGTATCCAGATCACCAAAGTAAAAGCTTTGGAATGTAGAAGACAAAAATTTAGAAGAAAAATATATGAAATAAAATGCTGATTTAAATAAATAAAGGACTTTGGCAAAGTCTCAGAGTACAAAATCAATGTGCAAAAGACAGTAGCATTCTTATACACAAATAACAAACAGGCAGATAACCAAATAAAAAGCACAATCCCATTCACAAAAGCCACAAATAAAATGAAATACTTTATCATCTTCCTAACTGAAGAAGTGAAAAATCTTTACAACAAAAACTATAAAACACTGCTCAAAGAAGTCAAAGAAGACACAAGCAAATGGAAAAATACCCCATGCTAATGGACTGGAAGAACTAATATTGTTATGCTGTCCATCCTATCAAAGGCAATCTCAGACTTAACACAGTACCCATTATATTACAAACATCATTCTTCTCAGACCTGGAAAGGACAGTACAGAAATTCATATGGAAACATAAAAGACCATGAATAGCCAAAGCAATCCTTAGCAAAAACAAAAAATGGGAGGCAGCACACTTCCAGACTTTAAAGTCAACTGAAAGACTACAATAATCAAAATAGCCTCATATTGGTACAAAACAAACACATAGACCAACTGAACAGAATAGAGATTCCGAATGAGAAACCTCAATTTCTCAATCAACTCATCTTGGACAAAGCCTCCACCAACAACCACTGGGGAGAGGAGAACCTAATCAATAAATGGTGCTAGGTAAACTGACTGACCACATGCAGAAGATTGAAAAAGGACCCCTTCCTATCACTATACACTAAAAGAAATCCTAAATGGATCAAAGACCTAAATGAATAATCTAATAGGATGAATAAATCTTCAACCTGTAAGAATCCTAGAAGAAAAGGTAAGAAACACCCTTACAGAGTTTGGAACAGGCCACCAAATTCTAATAAATTCTCCAAAAGTGAAGACCATAAAAGAAAAGATAGCAAATGGGACCTCATCAAATTGAAAAGCATTAGCAAAGTAAAATAAATTGTCAAGAAACTGAAGAGACAAGTCACAGAATAGAAAATGGTATTTGTCAACTGCAAATCTGACAATCTAACATCCAGGATTTATAAGGAACTCAAACATGCCAAAAGAAAAAAAAAATCTAGGCCTATTAAAAAGTGGACAAAAGATATGAATAGACACTTCTAAGAAGAAGACTTATGAGCAGCCAAGAGATACTTGAAAATATTCTCAGCCTCACTAATCATCAAAGAAATGTAAATTAAACCACACTGAGATACCACCTAATTCCAATCAGGGTGGCCATGATCAACAACTCAAAAAACAACAGATGCTGGAGAGGTTGTAGGAGAAAAGGAATATTTCTACACTGTTGGTGGGAGTGTAAACTAGTACAACTTTGTGGAAAACAGTGTGGTGATTTCTAGTCGACCTTGCATATGATCCAAAATTTACACTTCAGAGTATACCTGGAGGCACTCAAATCACTCTATAAAAATGGTATCTACACATGTATGTTTATTGCAGCATTATTCACAATAGCAAAAACATTGAACCAACGGTGCTGGCCATCAAAAATGAACTTGTTATAAAAAAATGTGGTACATATGCACAATGGAACACTATGCAACCATAAAGAAAAACAAATTATGAACTTCACAGCAACTTGGGTGGATTTAGAGTGAATAATACTCAGCAATTCAACACAGAAACAAAGATCTGAGTACAACATTCACTCACTCACAAATGGACCCTGAACATCTATCATAATACTATAAGAAAGGGATTGGCAGTAGTGGGACACTGCCAGGAGAGTAAGTGGCACATAACATCACCAAGTGTACCCAAACTTTACCTGTACATTGACTACTTATGTAATTAACCCTGAATTGTACCCAACTCTGAATTGTTAACCCACATCTTTAAAATAAAAATTATATGTATATATTTATATATATTTAAGAGCATATCAAAATGAATTAATAGGGTCTTAGTATAAACAGGTTTTAAATCAGCTGGATCTGTATTCAAAACCAGGTCTGCTAGTTTCTAACTACATATAATACATAAAATACTTCTCTTTTGGTTGTCTCACTTTCATATTTGTATATTTGCTTCATAATGGGTATTTTGTTAACTTGAATTTTTCTGCAACCATTATTATATCATATATACTCCCATTAATATTTTATTTTTATCTTTCAAATTATTTTATATATAGACAAAGACACTAGTTCAAATGCACTGAATATGAAAGAAACGGTATTTTAGAATGATTTCAGTGTGCATAGACAGTGAGGGAAGAAAATAAAGGAAAAAAGGTACAAAGAAATCTATTTTATGAACTTCTGCCATCTTTATATTGATGGCAGCTTTTGGATAATTACTGTAATTGCAGTTTATACTTTTTTATAAATTACTGTATTTAAATACTTTGTTATTATTTGTCTCCACTATTAGAATCCAAACTTGTTGAGAGCAGAATTTGCTCGAAGGATTATAGGATGTGTTTGCTGAATGAATGTACTTCATTTTGATCAAGAAGAAACAAAATTAATTTTATTGTAAGAAATAGTCCTCAAAAGTAAGCCTATAACTGACCAATATCAAAGACTTGTGAGAGTCTTCTTTTTTGATCAAAATAAAAGATTCAAGCCGGGCTCGGTGGCTCAGCCTGTAATCCCACGCCTTTGGGAGGCTGATTTGAGTGAATTGCCTGAGCCCGCGGGTTTGAGACCCGTCTGGGCAGCGAGACCTCATCTCTACAATAAATCAAAAAATCAGCCGGGCGTGGTAGCGCATGCCTGTAATTCCGGCTACTCAGAAGGCTGAGGCAGAAGGATCGCCGGAGCCCAGCGGGTTGAGGCTGCAGTGACCGGGAGTGGCCACTGCACTCCAGTCTGGGCAACAGAGTGAGACTCCAACTCAAAAAAAAAAAAAAAAAAAAAAGATTCAACTTACTTTCTTCTTATAGTTTAGACTGCAGTGATCTCAGTACTAGGATTATACTTGTAGGTAAATTCATACACAAAATGAGATGACCAATAGTCTAAACATACATTCCTAGCTCGTTTTTAAATCATCTGTCTTCTTAGGAAATACTTGGAAATCCTGTTTCATTGATAAAATCATTTTCTTCTTGCTTAGCTAAAATTAATACCTATGTGTGAGCTGAGGTACATTTACATTTAAGTCTACTACAAGAATATGAAGGAACAGGACTTTAATAAAACTAGGGAAAGATTATTTTCAGAATTTAGAAGTGTTGTTGTCTTAGTACATTTTGTGTTGCTGTGGAGGAATACCTGAGGTTGGATAATCTGTAAAGAAAAGAGGTTTATTTGCCTCACAGGTCTGTAGGCTGTAAAAGAAGCATAGAACCAGCATCTGGTGAGGGCCTCAGGCTGTTTCCAGTCATGGCTGGTGGGATAAGAAAGCTGGTGTGAAGAGATAGTATGGTGAAAGAAAAAGCAAGAGAGAGGGGGACATGCCAGGTTTTTCTGAGTAATCACTCTCCTTCATGGTAAATAGAACGAGAACCCACTCAACCATCGTCTACCCTGATGACGTTAATATATTAGGTTGATAAATTTGCTTTTGGCATGACAACACTGCAGTGTTAAGAGTTTATCATTTGCCATTTGGAGTGACAATTTGTGCTTGTGAATATGCCTTGCAGTTTGTAAATTTGAAGACATTATGGGTTCAAGAAGATGGAGTGTCAAGTGAAAAAAAATGAACTTTCAACCTATTTTTGTGTTTGAGTTTAGCAGAGAAGTAATGGCAGTGAAGGTAGTTCAAAACATGTGTGCCATGTACAAAGAGAATTACATCTGGGAAAGCATGACAAGAAAATGGTTTTGCCATTTCAAAGAGGGCTACTTTGACATGAGTGATTCTCTATGTTCCGGAAGACCATTGGGGTTTGCTAAAAATCTTTTAAATGCTTTAATCCACAATGAGCCCTATCAGTCAACCTAAGAAATGGCAAATGTAATGAACTGTGATCAGTCAACCATCATGCAACATTTGCATTCCGTGCACAAGTGAACTACAGAATTATGCATAAACCCAATATTTATAAGGGATACACTTCCATGGCCTAAACAATTCCTCCTTCCTCAGCCCCTAGCTAAAACCATTCTATTTTGTTTTTATGATTTTGATCACTCTAAATACTTTATAGAATTGGAATGATAAAGAATTTAGATTGTTTTATGTGTGACTGACTTATTTCACTTAGCATAGTGTCCTCAAGTTTCATCCGTGTTATAGCATTTGTCAGAATTTTCTTTATTTTTCAAAAGCAAAATAGAAAATATAGAAAAATTAAGATCAATTGTTTGAAGCTCTGTCTGCCTTTCCTATATGCCCTTCCCCAGATCCCTAGGACTCTATGGGGCATACTTTGAAAGTCTGTTAAAGATGAAAGGGGTTTTAAAAGATACTTTCCTTTCATTTTAAGGCTAAATAAAATTCCACTGTATGTTTATACCACATTTGGCTTATCCATTCATCCATTGGTGGACACTTCAGTTGTCTCCACTTTTTAGTTACTGTGAATAATGCTACTATGAACATGGGTTGAAAAATACTCTTTAAGACCCTGTTTTCAATTATTGTGGTATATGCTCAGAAATGGAATTGCCTAGATTGGTCTCAAACTCCTGGATTCAAGCAGTTCTTCTGCCTCAGTCTTCCAGAGTGCTCAGAATACAGGCATGAGCCACCACCCTGATCTCTGCTTACTTTTTAATCATGTTGTTTCCTGTTAAGTTTTAGAAGTTTTATTATATTCTAGATAGTACTTTTTTAAAATAAAATAAACAATTTGCAAATACTTTCTCCCATTTTGTGGGTTGCATTTTTACTCTGTTGAAAGTGTCTTTTGATGAAGGTTTTTAAAAAAACCATTCATGCAGTTCAATTTGTCTGTTTCATTGTTGTTGTTGCCTGTATCTTCAGTGTAATATTTAATAAATCATTTTCAAATCCAATGTAATAGAGCTTTTGCCCAATATCTTCTTCTGAGGGTCTTGTAGTTTTAGGTCATATTCAAGGTTTGATACATTTCAAGTTAATTCCTATACATGGTGTTAGGTAAAGGTCTAGATTCACTGTTTTATGTATGGATATCAAGTTTCCTGGAACCACATGTGGAAATGACTATAATCTAGGCACCCCAGTCAAAAATTATTTGTTCAAGACAGTAGATTTCAAGTGTTCTTGCCACAAAAAAGTGATAAGTATATAAGGCATATATTGATTAGTTTGACTTAGCCATTTCACAATGCATACATATTTCAAAATATCAAGGTGCACACTACATACATGTTTTCAAATAATAATTATTTGCTGTATATATGTTAGGATTAATTTCTGTGTTGTCTATTCTATTGCATTGGTCTATAAGTCTGTATACCAGTACCATATTGTTTGATTATTGTATCATTTTAATGAATTTTAAAGTCAGAAAATGTGAATCCTCCAGACCGACTGTTTTCTAATTCTTTGGCTGTTGAAGTTTGTTGTTTTGCATATGAATTTTAGGATGGTTTTTCCTATATCTACAAAAAATGCTATTGTGTTGTTGATAGAAATTGCATTGAATCTGTGGATTGTTTTGGGTAGCATTGATGTCTTAACACCATAAAGAGAGACTCCCCCCAAACTGAAATTATATTTTGGAAGGTGAAATTTTTGTAGTACAGGCTTCTCTCAGTAGGTGAGTGTTCTAGAAACCCATTGGCATCAGTGTACCAGCTAGCGTTGTTGTGAGAGGTTGCTTTTGGCATCAGTGCATTCTTTTTATCTCTTTTCTTTTATCTTTTTTTGGTGACTTCCAATTCATTTGACCATTTCTTAATGGATAATTTACACAAACAACCTGCCTACACTGCGGTAAGTGTTCAACAATTCTTTAGCAAAAATGGCATGACCCCACCCTCCCTATTTACCCATTCTCCCAACTTGTTATTTTGTTTCTCAAGATGAAAAAAGTCCTCAAAGAAAAACATTTAGCTTATGTGGAAGAGGTGAAATAAAAATGACAGAAGCACTAAAAGCCATCAAAATTGATGAGTTCAAAAAGCTGATTTGAGCAGTGGAAAAGCATCTTGATGTGTTGCATCACATGGAGAGTACTTTGAAAGTAAATGAAGTTTAAACATATAAGAATAAACACAATTTTTAAAATAAATGCATTCTGCTTTTTTGGGCTCCTCCCTTTATCAAGTCTTCCAATCTATCAACATAGGATGTGATTCTATTCACTTATGTTTTAAATATTTTAGCAATGGTTTATAGTGTTCATTGTACACATCTTTCACATCTTGATTATATGAATTTCTAGTTATTTTATTCTTTTTGATGCTATTGTAAATGGAATTGTTTTAATTTTCTTTTCAGATTGTTTAATTTTAGTGTGTAGAAATACGACTGACTTTTTGCCCATTGACTTTCTTCCCAATTTGATGTCTTTAATTTCTTTTTTCTTGCCTAATTACTCTAGCTTGAAGTTTCAGTACTATGTTGAACAGAAGTAGTGGAAGCATTCTTGCTTTGTTCTGGTTATCTTAAAAAAGCATAATCTTTCTAATTATAATGTTTGCTGTGGGTTTTTTTTTTAATGTGGCTTTTATTATGTGAAGACAGTTTATTTGTATTTTTAGTTTGTTGAGTGTTCTTATCCTAGAGAGGTATTGAATTTTGTCAAATGTTTTTTCTGCATAGAGATGATCATGTGTTTTTTTTTCTTTCATTCTGTCCCTGTGTATTTCATTGATGAATTTTTATATGCTGAACCATTGTTCTAGAACTAAATCTCACTTGAGCATGATGTATAAATAATCCTTTTCATATGTTGCTGAATTTGGTTTGCCAGTATTTTTTTGAATTTTTTTTCTCACTGCTTATGAGGAATATTGTTCTCTTATTTTCTTTTTTGGTAGTGTAGTCTTTTTTTTTTTAAGCTTTGGTATCAGTAGTGCTGGTCTTATAGAAAGAGTTAGTGTCTCTCTTCTTCAATTTTTCTGGGAAAAGTTTGAGAAGTATTGGTGTTAGTTCTTTAAATGTTTGACACAACTCGAACATCAGTGAAACTCAAACATCAGTGAAGCTATCAGAATCAGAACTTTTCTTTGTTGGGACATTTGTAACAAATTCAGTCTCCCTGCAAGTTACACATATATTCAGATCTTCATTTCTTTCATGATTTTATAGTTTCCTTTGAAAGCCAGTTCTCAGTATCATCTATAATCTTTGGTGTTCGATGTGGTCAAATGTGTTTAATCACATACAAATGATTATATCTTATGTTGCAGGGTATATAATTTAAAAATAGTTGTTTTATTCAAGCATGTAGATGTGTTTTATGTTTGCAATTCATTTTTTTATTTTTATCAAGAAATTTTAATTTAATGATTGCTATAGTTACAAGATTTTACATTTCATAATATATCTCATGGTTATAAATATTCCTTATTCAGTTAAATACTGCCCAGTGAGAAAATAAGCAATTAACTAAAAGCATGAATTTTCTTCTTTTTAGACTTATATTACCTTAACATTTTTTTCATTACAGAAGACGGATAATGAATCCCAGACCTTAGATTAAGTGCAAACGCTGATGATACTGTTGCATTGAGTGCTGTGCAGAGTGCTCAGAATCCATCATTGACTAGAAAATGGCAAAAGACTGGTAGCAATGACTCTAAGGCAGCAGTGCCATGTTGGTGACTTCCTTTAGTAGTTTATTAGTTTACTAGCCACCTGAAAATTAGTTTTTGAAGTTACATAATTTCACTATATTCAATTTAAATAAATGACCTGGAAATTTCTTCCAAAACAAAAAACAAGTGCACTCTCTATTCCTTTCAACACACATGAATTATAGTCATAGATATTTTCTATAACAAGGTACTTGGAAATAAATGTTTGTAAAATGTAGCTCAGGATGTGGGATATTTTAAGCAAGTCATAAAATTTATAGTTTCATTACACACTCAGAAAGCAGTGCATTAATACCAGATTTTGCACTCTGTTTCATTGGTTCATATTATAATCAGACAGAGCCATGTAGGGCTGATTGGCTTACATTAAGAGTGCTGCTTACAGCGGGGATTGAGAAGGCTTTGCTGTAAAACCTAATACTGTGTTGATCCTGGGATCTTGATTTCAATTTATTAACCACATTCACCAAACACAGTAAATGCAAGATTTTCCATAGGATTGTCCACTGTAATATTTTCCTAATTAGTGTATATAGAGTACATGACTGTCAAAATCACTAGAATTATTAGGACATTATGATAATCCCATTATACTTGCTATAGTAGGTTTGGTTTATGCTGAATTTCATAAGAAGTTGCAGTAGATAACTAATGCATTAAGGCAATTCAACATCTATAAGTATACTAGCTACATGCTTGGCCCCAGGAATAGGGGCATATGTAAGTCATGGTCCCAGATTTTAGGAAGTTCACTGTTTAGGATGAATACTTGACAAAGAGGGTAATCTGCCTTGGTTCAGAGGCTCTCTTCAAGTCAAAAATTTAATTAAGTATGATTTATATATATATATATATATATATATATATATATATATACACACACACATATATGATGAATATGTCTTTCTTTTCCTAAACTCTGTGGTTAAAACTCCTAGGCCAGCTTAGTTCTTTTCCTGATGCAGTTATATTGAGAATCTAGCAGATTAAAAAAAGGTAGAAAAATAATACTTATGATTAATATTTTTGGCTCTATAATTAGGTATCTATTCTTGCATCATATTTTAAATTGTTGTCAAAACTTCTTGTTGTTTCCTTCTGAGGCAGTCAGAAGGAACTGTTGTAAATCGCTGTACATTCATGAAAACAAATTCGTGTGCATGCTATGAGAAATTTATTACTAAGACAAAGTCTTATAAATAAGTAGCCAAGTGCTTTTAACTATTAATTTGGACAGATGAGTCAAAAATCAATTATTTATGCTAAAAATTTTGTAGAAGCACCTACATTAGTTCAGGCCCTGCCAGACACTGGAGAAATAAAATAAACTCTTGTTACTATTTCCAAAAAGCTTAGAGTCCACTATGGAAGTTCTCAAATGTCAGTGTGAGCAGAATCACCTGGCATACCTGCTATAATGCAGATTTATGGATCTCATGCTTAGAAATTCTGATTAATGAAGGTTGAGGTAAAAGTTCAGAATGTCACGCATTTTGTCAACAACTCCCTGTGAAGTTGATGTCGATAGTCCAAAGTCATGTTTTGAGAAGACTGCTACACACACACACACACACACACACACACACACACACAAACATTTATGTGCAAACACAACTTATAGAAAGATGTAAATTGGCAAGGTATTAGAAACTAGGTGACATTTCAATTAAGTCTTTAAAAAGTAATAATATCTACCAGTGAAGGGATTTGGGAAACGGCTTTTTGGACAGGAAGAGTGGACTGATATAAAACTTTCCTGACTCTGTCACAAGCTATAGGTATCTTATATTCTGAACTGATGCCAGTATATAAAGAAATTCTCATTTCCAGAAGATTTTTAAATATATGCGTGTAAAACCAGGATGACGATGCAGATGGTGGCTGTGTGAGTTTAGCAGCAAGTTCATTCTCTCTACCCCCTGCTATAGTCTCCTTTTCCCCCCCTAGCCTCTTCTGGTCTCTGTGAATGGAAACATTATCTGAATACTGTTGAAGTCTGAAGCCTAGTAGCCCTCTTGACTCTCACTCACCACTCCCCGTTTATCCCTAGACAATGGTGATTTCAGTTTCCAAATCAAGCCCAAATCTAACCACGTGTGACTTCATTCACCAAGATGGCCCAAGTAGTTGTCCATCATTGCTTGTCTCCCAGTTTCACTTTTATCCCTCCTCAAACATCTTTTTGTGATTACTTTCCATCAAATTGTACTGTTTATAGTCAGTGAGTACATCGTTTATATTTACATTCATAAAATTATTTCTTGTTTATAGGGAATGAGTCAGACTTTATAAATTTAAATCAGAAATTGTGTCATATGACACAATCCTACTGCCTAAAGCATCCCACAGCTTCCTACAGAAGGTAAAAAAGATGCACTTCTTAGCCCGCATCACACAGCAATGCCCAGGCTGGCTAGCCATCTCTCCCCGCTGCATCCTCTCCCACACTGTAGCCATGATGAATTCCTTCTGTTTTCAACAGGACATGATCTAACTCACTTGGCCTTAGAAGTTGGTCTTTCCTCTGATTCAGATGTTCTACAGCTTTCCTTTCTCTTCTCATACACTTCCCTCCAGCGAATTGGTTCTTTCCAATGACTGCATCTCAGCCCAGATGCCATCAGGCTTTCTGAGACCACCTCATCTAACGCTGGTTTCTGGAGTCCCTCTATCACATTTACCCTTTTTTCTTTTTCTCATAAAAGCTATCACTGTCTGGCTTACCTTATTTATTTTTTATTTATTTATTTTTGCTGTCTCCTACCCTTGGACGGGAAGAATACAAGGAATAACCTGTCCTGTGCCTTGGTGCATTCTCATGCTAGGACAGAGCTGGCACATTGTAGATGCTCAGTTAGAGAGTGTGAATAAGTGAAGTAGCATAGTAGGGCTGTGTGTTGTTTTGTAGATCAACGTGAAGGTAGGAGCAATGTCTTTTTCCCTCTTGAATACTCTGATCCTGACATAGTGTCTGGCAGTTTTAGGAGTTAATAAATAATTCTATAATTAAATAAATATTGAGTGTTTTGTTTGTTTGCTTTTTGTTTTGGTTTTTGCATCAGGGTCTCACTCTGTTGTCCAGACTGAAGTGCAATGACACAAAGTTCACTAGCCTCAACCTCCTGGGCTCAGGAGGATCTTTCCAACTCATCTTCTTGAGTTGAACTACAGATGTATGCCACTATACCCAGCTATTTTTTTTTTGAAAATTTTTTTGCGGAGACTAGGTCTCACTATATTGCCCTGGCCTCAAGAAATCCTCCTGTTTTGTTCTCCCAAGGTGCTGGAATTGTAAATGTGACCTACCACACCCAGCCTTGGATTGAGCATTAATTCACAAGTTCTCAGAGGTGGAGGATATTTAAGATACTTTACTGTTCATTTCCTTACTTGTACGTGTCTCGAGTCATAACTGTTTTCTAACTTAGTGAGATGCCAAAATCATATTCTTCGCTATCATGTTCTTCACTACCTAGCTTAGCATTCTTTCACTAAATCATGCTGCTAAATGCAGTTTCCATATATGTTTCAAGAATCCTTGGAAAATACATCTTCATTTTTTATGCATAAATTCTCTGCAGTTTACACAGTGGAACAAGAATGTCAATAAACAATAATGTTTTGCAACCTTTAGTCAAGTTTAAAATATTAAGTCCTTTGATAAGCATGTTGTTATTTATTATTAAAACACTATCCAAAAATTATGTCACTATAATTGTTTCATTACTAATTCTAATGGCACATATCAAAAAGCAATAGCAATCATCATTGTATTAAGCACTATTCAGTGAGTGATTCTTTTTTTAATATTCTTACCAGCATTATTGTACTGATTAACAATAACCTAAAGGCATCATTTTTTTTTTCATCTTCCCAATATTTGGCATGGTTTCATTAGTACTCAGAGAGCACATATTCTTTAGCTAACACCAAAGGAAATTGATTTTGTTATATTTAGAATATAGCTATGATCAGGGCTAATCATTAATTAAGATAACATTGCCACTGATGGGGCTTATTACTCTGGAAGGAATTTCTTATGTTTGTAATCTAGAAACTGGGTTATTTTTAAATTATGAAATGATTTTGTCAATTGTGGCATTTTCAATTAGTTCATCTTAATGTGTCATATCCTAACCCTAGCAATTATATATATATATATATAATATATATACACATATATATTTTTATTTTTGAGTTAGAGCCTCACTCTTGTTGCCCAGGTTGGAATGCAGCAGCATGCTTATGGCCACCTCAGTCTCGACCTGCTGGGCTTAGGTGATCCTTCTGCCTCAGCCTTCCAAGTAGTTTGAACTACAGACACTCACCACCATGTCCGACTAGTTTTTGTGATTGAGTGTAGAGACGAGGTCTCACCAAGTTGCCCTGCTTGGTTTCAAATCCCTGGCCTCAGACAATCCTCTTACCCTGGTCTTTCAAAGTGCTAGGATTATAGGCTGAGCCACAGTGCCTGGCCAATCCTAGCAATTATATTAATACATTTGTACATTAAACATTAGAGAAATTAATATACAGATCTAAAGGATCAATAAACAAAATCAAGGACTACATTGGGATCTCTTCTATCTTTTTCTATGTTTTGGTTACTTTAAGTTACACTTGGAGCATATTTCCAGTAAGAAAGAGGGTCTGCCCCCACTGTGGGCTAAGGATATGTATGACCCGTCCTCTGCATGCTTCTTTTCCTCAGTTGATACTATAATAATCAGATGTCACAAAGACAAGCAAATGTTTGTACTCTTCTGAATTTTCAGAAGGGCATCAACATTAATTCATATCTTATCTCATGTCCATGCATATTGGCACAAATCCAGTCCTTACTAATAACATCTTCCTTTTGTTTCTTTTTTTTAAAAAATAAGAGTTATAAATCCTTTAAAATTTGCCTAGGCTAAGACATATCATAATACAGATATAAAATCTATGTATTCTCTATAGATCTAGAACTTTTGGGTTATACAGTGAATTATACAACTTAGAATTCTCATGATATAAATTTATTTATATAATTATATCACTGATCTGTGCTGCTCCTGCTGCTAATCCTGCAATGATTTCCTTATGTGGAAATGGCGAGTGTGGTTTTTGATGGCTCCGAATGAAGTATTGATTCCTCACGTATTACAGATGAAAGAGGAAATCACTTTTTAATTCTAATCATTAAAATAATTCTTACAGGCGCATCTAACCAGTTATTTTTCTTCAGAATTATCTTTGAGCACAAATAGAAACAAAAAGATGAGTATTATTTCAATTTGTTCTTAATATTATTCCAACAAAAATTATTTTAAAAAGTCATTTCTGAAATGCTCATTAAGATTCGTTCCCTTTGGGACTTACCTTAGTCAGTTTTAATTGCTTAAAGAATTATGTGCTGCATTCATAGTCTTCTTGAGGTATTAGCTACATTCAAAGTAGAGTTTTTAAGTTAAAAAAAGACAAACAATGATAATTAAATGTTTAATACAAGGTGACTGCTTGTAGTCACTTTTTTTGAATTTTACATTTTCATTTGCATCTCTATAGTGAGGATAATGTTACATGTCATGTGTTTTATCAAGTCATGATGTTAATGATAATGGCAACTGCATTTTAAATAATCTGTATTTTACATAAAGGCAGTTTGTGTTAAGGAGATGTAAAGTTATAATATAAATTATGTTTTCAATACATATCTAAATCAGAACAATGATTCAGTACATTTAAACATTTGCCTTCACCATGAATTTTTAAAATTTGTACCTTGAATATTTGCTTGACCTTACTAAATTATTTTTGGGAGGACCGAGCATGGTGGCTCATGCCTGTGATACTAGCATTTTAAGAGGCGAAGGTGGGAGGATAACATGAGCCCAAGAATTTGAGACCAACCTGGGCAACATAGCAAAACCTTCGCTCTGTAAAAAATTAAAAACAAAAGAAAAAAAAATTTTTAAGAATACAAAATAATAAATTAGTTATTTTTTTTAGTGTAAGATTTGAAGATTTTTTTTCCTATGAAAGAAACAAACATGTTGAATAAACCAACTAAGTAAATCTTTGAAATAGATTAAGATAAAGTAGTGACCGCCCCAATGGAGCAACATAATAACCTGACAGACCTGTGTTTTCTCAGAAGAGAGCTTATTCTTATGAAAATTAGAGATGTGATCTCAGTTTCTTTAAAGGCTCTGTTTTTCTAAAAATTCACACAGATTTTGCATGTTAGCCCTTTTCTTACTTTCTTTCTTTCTTTTTTTTTTTTTTTTTTTTTTAGCAAGAGTCTCACTCTGTTGCCCTGGCTGGAGTTCTGTGGCACGCTGCCGGTCACCGCAACCTTGAATGCTGGGCTCAGACAGTCATTCTGCCTCAGATTTCCAAGTAGCTGGAACTACAGGCACACACCACCATGCCCGGCTAACTCTTTTGATTTATTTTAGAGATGAGGTCTCACCAATTTGCCCAGGCTGGTCTCAAACCCATGGGCTTGGGCAATCCTTTCACTTCAGCATCCCAAAGTGCTGGTATTACAGGTTTGAACCATCTTGCTTGTCCATTTCCATATTTTTTAATGTAAAAATAAATCATATGCCATCAAGTAAATTTGTTGACTAGGAAGTACCACCATGTTTATTCTGTGAGTACTTGCTCCTAAAAGTTGCTGTGTGATATTGTCTTAGAATTTAAGAGACATGGCATGGTACTTAGCTTTAGGATAGACAATAAGATTGAATATTGTTTTGGTTTGAAGTTGACTTGTGTTCAGATACATTGTTTTAGTGAATATTAAAATTAGTTTGTCTTTTTCTGAATGTTAAAAAACTAGGAAAAGATTACCTAGAAGTGTTCTTTTTGACACTGTGAAAGTTGTTTGAAGTTAAGAAATTGTGGTTGTCTTGAATAGATGATTTTCAAAATAATTTTTCTCATAAACTCCATTGCGTGAACGTAACTGCCCTGTGTGAAAGGGACTGACATTTAAAAATTTTTTATGTATTATTCAGAATTTCAAAAGCTGCGTTTCAAAAAGTTTGTTTTTTGTGTTTGGTCAGAAATCACTGAGAGTGTCAACAGAAAATTTACCTCTTTGCAACACTATTCAAAAAGCTCTAGCCGCCTGTCATCCTTGATCAAGAAGTGCAATGGCTGGATCACTATTTAGCACTGCTTCTGAAATTGCAGAAATGGAATACATTGATATTACTGACAAGAATGAACTTTTCTTAGAAGGCACTGCTGATCTACATACCTTAGAAAATTTTGTAAAAGAGCAAAGTGTGCTGAGAACACGTGCAGGCATACTGTTTTGTTCACGTAGACAATGTTAGTTAACTCTGCTTACTTGCTCTAAGAAAACAAGCACACACTCAAAAGGGCTTTTCCTGTTTTTTTCCTCAACCACAAACTTTTGCAATTGTTTTCTTGGGAATTTCTTTGTTGATAATTGAGCTCTGAGACCTTTGAAAGCAGTGCTTTTCAAACTTTAATGCAGATCCTTGTTGTTTTTGAGTCAGGGTCTCACTCAGTTGCTCAGATTAAAGTCCAGTGATAAGATCACGGCTTACTACAGCCTTGACCATCTGGACTTAGGTGATCCTCCCACTATAACTTCTTGAGTAAGTGGGACTACAAACACACGCCATCACACTTAGCTTATTTTTTGATTTTTTTGTAGACAAAGTCTCACTATATTGCCCAGCCTGTTCTCCAACTCTTGGGCTCAAGCAATCCTCCTGCTTTAGCTTCCCAAGAATCTGGGACTACAGGCATGAATCACCATACTTGGCCTGTGATAGCCTTTCTGATACAGAAATGATATTTACTTACATATTTTTATCAGTAGTTTATAGAATGTTATGTTTGTCTAAACATTTTGTTTTCTTAACTTGCATCATATGTCCTTACCTGGCTAAATCCTAGGACAGCTTCTAAAAATCCTTCAGAAGATTTTAGGCTTCTTCTCTTTCAAATATATCATTTATCCAATCAAAGCCGGTAAGCCAAAAAAAGAAGAGCTGCCTTGCCAAGGGCAACCTTTGCTTTAGACTGTGTTGGGGTAAATCTTCTAATTCTAGTAAGAAAATAGAAGAGATAAAACATGCTGGTAGGCAGAGGAACAGCATGACATTCCAGCTTTAAAGAAGTTCACTTGGTTCTCATTGAAGTTGAGTGATGTGTATTTAAAAATCCACATGATTTGGTGACCTGATCTTATGCTCTAATTTGGAGTCTCAGATCAAGTTTGCCCCATGTTCCACCAACCCCAACTAAGGGATGACTAGTAGTCTTAGCTGGGACTCTCTGCGCTGCTTGGAGTTTACTCTAGATGAACCTCAGTCCCAGACACTGTATCTGTTTCTTAACTTCATCTGCTGACATTGCTTGTAATAAAACATTCCAGAACCTCCAGAAGAACTGTGCAGTACACTCAGAAGAGTTTGCAGTCTTCGAGAGTAACCTCCTGCATGCCTTGCACAGGAAGGGTCCCTGCAGGGCTGAGGAATAGAGGTGAGTGATGCCTGAGGTTTACAGGTACAGATGGTGTGTGGTAAATTATGACAAGCTCCAACCAGTTATCTTTACTCTACAAAGAAAGATCATCCCAGGTGTGTACTTTCTATGACATTTATTCATAAAATGTTTGGATTCTTTGTTGGCCTATCAGGATATAGTAAAAGGATTATGTAAAGAGATAGTTCTCTGCTGCACAATGTGTGTCATAAAAATGAGATATTTGGAATTTAATAATCCTTCAGCATTTCTTATTATGTTGAAAAACAGTTCCCTTACTTGAATTAACTAACCCGATAAATTTTGGTACTTTGTACTAATAGAATCTGACTGAATGTGAATAACGTGTTTTGAATAGAATATTACATTTCTTTTTTGAAATTGAGTCTAGATTATTAACAGCATGATATTTTAATTTGTATCATTTTGTTCTTTTTCCACATACAGTAATAACATTTAGGGATGGTGATCAATTTATAAAGAATGTAGATTACAAAAAGATATGCTTCAGAAAAGTTGTCTATTGTGTCAGAATATTACTAACATACTGGAATTCCTTGAGGAAGGATTTTTATAGAGGAAGGATTTTTTATGGAGGGATCAAAAAAATAAAATAAAACTTCTTTGTATTGCAAATTCCCTTAATTTGAAGTCTAACACTGCTGTAAAAAGGGAAACAAGAGTTTGTTATTTTTTCTGAGGAAGAAGATAACTTAGCCATGGTTTGGGATTTTTGCTTTTCTTTTCTATATTTTTTAAGATAGGGTCTTGCTGTGTCCCCTATACTGGCTTCCAGCTCCTGGGCTCAAGCAATTCTCCCACCTCTGCCTCTCAAGTCCCAAGTAGCTAGGACTACTCAGGCCACTGAAACTTAGCTTTTTGCATTTTTAACACCATTTACTTTTTTTTAAAGCATCGGTACTAGGTTACTATATTTTCCTTAAAATAGTCACTAAAAAACAAAACTAAGTAAACCTATATGTACTCTCACCATTATTTCATGAAACAAAGCACATTCAAGACTAAAAATGTAAGGGGAAAATATTAACAAAATAAAGCATGTTTCTTTTAAAAATGTCACAAAAAAGTTACTACCTTGCCTTTATATTCTTTTCTCTTATTGAACCAAGGAAAATTGTATCAGTTTGACCTGCACTGGTCCACAAACTAAAATTTATGAACTGCTGATTTAGCCTGTGTTGGCACAAACAATAATCTGTGGAACAGATATATTAATCACAAGGTGAATTATATATTATTTAGATGCATACATTGGCTGAAAAATCTAGATAAATTATAATCAAAGCAACTGAATTATGTAGGCTTTTCTCTGTTTTCTCACAAAACCTCTGTTTCTAAACCTCAGACACTCAAGTGCTAGAATATCAACCAAGTTCCCCAAGCCACAATAATGACATGAACTAAAATAAAATAATAAATAAATGCCATCATTAAGGTTGGTTTGGCATATCTTAACTGGCTATTCACATTGTCCTCATTTACTATACCCCAAATAAGTGATTTATCTGGTGGTCTGTTCACTGGAATTTTATTAAACAACCCATGTCATGATGAATGTTCTTAATGAATGTCCACAGAGCAAGTTTTGTTTTGTTTGTTTGTTTTTGACTATTTTTTGTTTTCATTTTAGTTTTTTCTCTTTCTGTTTTTGTTTACATTTCGTACTTGCTTTGCTTCTGTTACTTTAAATTTTTTTTAGATTTTCTGGTTGTGTAGGGGTAGTTTTGGGGTGAGTACATCAACAGGGTTTTGTTTGTTTGCATAATTGGTTGTTTGTTAGTATGACTGGATGTTTTTTTTTTCTGTCTTTGTTTCTCTTTTTATTTGCTAGTTGTTACACCTGCCTGTTTTCCCTCCTCTTCTATCCACCTTCCTTAAGTCTTCCTCCTTCCTTTTTCCATTATTTTCCTTTTTCTTATCTCATTTTGATTTCAGGGGTCAAACACACATCCCTACTGCATGGACAGATTGTAAGGTGGTGAGAAGTGGGTTCCAAAGGGCCCACACACCTGTCAGTGGATACTGGGTTTTGCAGATAGCTTCTGAATCACAGATCCCCCTTTAATTAAAACTATAAACTACAAAGAGCATAGTCTCTCAATCAAGTCCAGCTTCAAAATTGAACAAAGTCAGAGGAACTACATAGGAGACTGAGAAAACAGAAGTAAGAGCTATTCCCTCATCACTGAACAACAAAATTAAATAAGAGGTCAAAAAAATGACAGGGGGAGGAAAACCTACACATATGAAGAAAAACCAAAGAAAGAATATGGGACTCATACAGACTCATCGGAGAGCAACTGAGAATATAGACTTTGGAACTCAAATAATGAGAAGCCCCCAGAATGACTTGCCTCAAACCCAGATATCAAGATATTAATAGAGAGAATAAATAGAAATGAGAGGCAAGAGGAAAGAATTAAGGTGTTCATAACTGAGATAATAGCAATAAAGAATACAGTAAATGAAATAAGTAGCAAACTGGTAAGCATGGAAAGCAAATTAATCAAGCAGAAGAAAGAATCTCAGAGCTTGAGGACCACAATATGGAACTAACCCAAACTGTTAAAAACACCCAGAAAAGAAGCTTAAAAATACAGAACAAATCCTCTGAGATGAGTGATTATACCAGGAGGCTGAACCTAAGATTAATTGTAATCCCAGAGGCAGATAGAGAGACAGAGACTACCCTGGAACAAACATTCCATAAAATTATCCAAGAAAACTCCCCTCATCTCATCAGAGATGTGATCATTCAAACACAAGAGATTCAGAGAACCTCCTCAAGACAACAAATGAGAAGAGCAACTCCTAGACACATAGTAATTGGCTTACACAAAGTAGGTATAAAAGAAAAAACTCTTAAGGCAGACACAGAGAAAGGTCAGACTACTTACTGGTGAAGTCCAGTTAGAATAGCAGCAGACTTATCTACAGAAATACTTCAGACTAAGAAAGATTGGAGCCCACTCTTCAAAGTTCTCAAAGATAAACAAATTCAACCAATGATTACCAACACAGCTAAGTTTCATCAGTGATAGAGAATTAAAATTCTTTCCAGACATTCAATCCCTAAGAGTTTATGCTGCCTTCATACCAACTCTACAGAAACACTAAAAAAAGTATTAAACAAAGAAGAAAGAAAAAAAAAAAGAGAGAATGATAATGCCTTTCCCAAGGATGCAGGAAAAAGATTGAAAACACATATAAACCAACTCAAAAATCAAAAGAAAGACAACATACAAACAGCAGCAGCAACAACAAACTCTATAAGCACCTTACAACAGGGATACACTCTCAAATCTCAATAATTAGACTGAATGTGAATGGACTAAATGCACCGTTGAAAAGACATAGAATGGTAAATTGAATAAAATATCATGATGCAGCAATATGTTGTCTCCAAGTGATTTATCACACCAAAAAGGACATAGAGACTCAAAGTAAGAGGAAGTAAAACAAATTTTCAGGCAGACGGAACACAAAAGAAAGGAGTTGTTTTAATATCAGACAAAATATTGTTTCAGCTATCAAAAATTTAAAAAGATACAGAAGGCCACAAATAATGATAAAAGGTTCAATCCATCAACAAGAAATATCCATCCTAAACATATATACACCCAACATAGGAGCACCAATTTTCATAAAGCAGTTTCTAGGTAACTTAAAGATATTGACTTGAACACTATCATGGCTGGGGATTTTAGTACACCACTGTCAACCTTAGTTAGATAATCATGACAAAAAATCAACAAGGAGATCCAGAACCTCACTGTGACACTTGACCAAATGGACTTAATTGATACCTACAGAACACTTCACCCAACAACCATGGAATATACATTCTACTCATCACCACATGGACTGTACTCTAAGACCAACCACATACTCTGCCCTGAATAAAGCAAAAATCATTAGATTGAACTACTGCCATGCACCTTTTCAGACCACAGTGGAATAAAAATAAATATCTACACCAAGAAAGACATACAAAACCCACAAAGACATGGACACTAAACAACATTCTACTGAACAGCTCCTAGGTGAACATGGAAATCAAAACAGAAATTAAAAGATTCCTGGAAACAACTAAAAAAGAGGAAATCTCTTATCAAAATCTCTGGGATGACCCAGGTTGGGAAGATGGTGGCCTACCCAAACTATGTGAGTCCTGATGTGACTGAGTGAATGTATGGAAAAGTTTGTGTAAGTGCTAGTTAGTGAGTGGGCATGTGAGTGACTGAATGAGTGAGGGCTAGGGAGCTAGTGGCCAGGATTCTCCTGTTGCAGTGGCTGATGCCACAACTGCTTAGCTTGGACTCTAGTGCTTCCAAAGTCCCGATCCCTAGGATGCAGAAGCCAAGGGCCATTTTTTTTGGTTTAAATTAATAAAGCCATTCCTGGGGAGGAAATGATGGGAGAAACTAAGTGGAGGCTCATGAGAAAGTGGTCAGAATCCTCCAGGTGAAGCAGCTGTTGCTGCAGCCTCTCTGCCTCTCTGCTTGGTCCCTTGTGCTTCCCAGGTCACAGAAGCTGAGTGTCATTTTTTTAAAACAGACAAAAGTTTTCTTGTGAAGAAGTGGTAGGGAAAGACTACCAGTTTCATGCTCTGCAGAAGGAGAGACTTCTGCTTTGCCTCACCAACTGCAGTGCCTAGCCAGACACTGGCAGCAAGGGCTGCAGAAGAAACCCAGAGGCAGAGTCCCACTGGAGAAAATGAAAGAGGAACCCCTCTACCATTTTGAAAACGGGGCAAAAGTGTTCCACCTCACTCACCATGTAGCAACAGACCTGATCTCTGTGACTGGCAGATCAACTACTCAGGGGGAATATCCTGAAAGCACAAACTTTGGAGGGACTTGATGAGTACTAAGTCTCAGGTGCTCCCCCACCACCACCCATATCCTGAACCAGCTGCGGGACAAAGGGTGTGACCAGAAAAAGACAAGGAAGAGATAAGTGGTGAGTCTGGAACTGACTCAACCCCCTTCCTCCCCAGCAATCCTCTGAATGTCAGACCCACACAACAGGCGCACATATGAGAGGGAGAAATGCAGGCAGAGCCTGGACTTCAGTAGCAAAAGGAGAATTCCATTCCAGGATAGGCCTGTCTGGGGCACCCTCTGCGAGTACATACCAGGGGAAGAGACAATCCAGCACTATCTCACCTCAGGGACTCTCCCTGACCATACAAGAGTGAGAGGGGAGTGTTGCAGCTTAACCCAGCCCTACTGCCCCTCCTCCTTTCCTCTGGACATTGGGAAGAGAGCGAAAGAGGCGGAAGCTTTGTAAGAGATAGAAGAGTAGACAAGAGGAAAAATTATAGAACTTACCACAAGAGGGCGGGGTTTTTTTCCTTTTTTAAAATCGTTATTATTTATTTATTTACTTATTACCTGCTAATTCATCTATTTTTAAAATATTTTTCCTTTGGGAAAAGAATGTGTATATGAGGGTTTCATCTGCATCTCCCCCTTTTTAAAAATTTTCTTTTTCTTTCTTCCTTTGTTTTGTGTTTTCTGTTTGTGTGCATGTGAATTAATGAGTGTCCATCTTTCCATTTTTTTGTGTTGGTGATTTGTTTTTGCTCTTTTGTTCCTTTTTAATTTATTGATTTTAGTTTAAGCTGTGTGTGAATATATGTGTGAGGGTTCACTCTAAATTCCTTTTGTTCCCCCAGCCTTTCTCTTTTACTTCTCCATTCATTTTGTGCTAGGGGTGTGTGTGTTTCGTTTTTGTGGGGGTTTTTTTTTGTCATTGTTTGTTTTATTTTACTTTGCTGATATTCCAGGTTGTTTTGGGGTACATGTATGTCTGTGTGAGTGTGTTCAATTGATTTTTATTTGATTTCTACTTTCATTGTTCTATGTTTTTAATTTTTTATTCTTATCTATTTCATTCAATTTTTCTCTGTTCTCATTGCTGTCACTGTATCTTGGACTCAGGGGGTACACATATGTACCCATTGCATCATCATATAGACTGGTGGTGGGGAGTGGGTCTCAGTGAACACATACCACAGTCAGTGAACATTGTAATTTGCAAGTAGTTTCTGAATCCTAGCTCAGCATCTCCTACCTTATTTGACTTTCAAAACTACAAGAGACAGCAAAGCTTCTCACCCACAGTCCTGATTCAAAATAGAACAAATCCAGAGTCCAGATCAAGGCAGAATAGACAGCTGAGCAAACATCAGAAGGGAAAACCTCTCCCACTGCCACTGAATAACAGAACAAAAGAGAAAAAGCAGGATATCTGTCACAAATGAGGAAAAAAACAGTGGAAGACCACAGGGAATTTCAAGTGTAACAACAAGGAAAACTCCTGAAAAATCAGAACTTGGAGCCCAAACAACCAAATTCACCAATGACTGGCCCCAGAATATGATAGGGATTAGGAAATGGATGGAAAGAGTGACTAAGACTCAAGAAAGAAAAGATGCAATACTGAAAGAACTTGCTTGTAACATAGATTTTGGCAATAAAAGATTTCATCCAGGAAATAATGAGATGATAAGCATGGAGGGCACAATTAATCAAGCAGAAGAAAGAATCTCAGAACTTTATGTCCAGAACATGGAATTAACCTGATCTGCAAAAAAAATTAAAAGAAAACTCAGAAAGAAGAGCCAAGCCTACAGGTGTGTGATTATATCAAGAGGCCAAACCTATGCCAGATTTGTGTCCCAGAAGAAGAAAGGGAAATGGATAACACCTTGGAGAACACTCCAGGAGGTAATCCGAGAGAACTTTTCCCATCTCACCATGGATGTGATCAGCCAAACACAAGAGATATAGAGATTCCCCATAAGACATAAAACGAGGAGACCAACCCCTAGACATATAGTAATTTGCCTACACAAAGTAAGTACAAAAGAAAAAAATTCTAAAGTTAGCAAGAGAGAAAGGTCAGACTACCTACCAGAGAAAACCAATCAGAATAGCCGCAGACCTATCAGCAGAAACACTGGAAGCAAGAAGGGACTATATTCCAAGTCATCAAAGATAAACAATTTCAACCAAGAGTTTCCTAAACAGCCAAGCTCAGCTTTATCAGTGATAGAGGATTAAAATCCTTTCCAGACATCCAATTCTTAAGAGATTACGCAACTTCCAGGCCTTATCTACAGGTGACACTTAAAAAGGTATTAAACACAAAGTAAAAAAAAAAAAAAAAAAAAGAATGACCACACGTTTCCCAATAGAACAGCAGAGTACAGAATCAACAGAGACTACATCACAACAACAAACTTGAAAACACACACATACATCAACCCCAAAGTCAAAAGAAAACAAGCAAATAAAAAACTTTATAAGAACCTCATGACAGCAATAATCACATTTCAATAATCAGCCTGAGTGTGAATGGACTAAATGCACCACTGAGAAGAAAAAGAATGGCAAACTGGAAAAGAAACCATGTCCCAATTATTTGCTGCATCCAGGAAACTCATCTCACTGCAAGGGATGTACACAGACTCAAAGTTAAAGGACGGAAAATGAGTTTCCAGACAAAAAGGTCCCAAAATAAGGCAGAAATTGCTGTCTTAATAAACTATCAAACATTTTAAAAGATACAAAAAGACAATGTATAGAGATGTTTTGATCCATCAACAGGAAATATTCACCCTAAACCTATGCATCCAAAACAGGAGCACCAGCATTTATAAAGAAACTACTGAGTAAACTAAAGAGAGATATTGACTCTAAAACTGTTATAGCAGGGGAATTGAATACCCCACTAACAGCCCCAGATAGATCACCAAGGCAAAAAATCAATGAGATACAGAACCTAACTTGACACTCGACCAAATGGGTTTAATAGATACCTACAGATTATTCCATTCAGCAAACACAGATTATACATTCTACTCATCACCACATGGAACATACTTCAAGATCAATCACATCCTTGACCATAAATCAAGCATAAACATATTCCATAAGGTTGAAATTTTTCCATGCACCTTCTCAGACCACAGTGGAATAAAAATACATATCAATACCAAAAAAATTTCCCCAAAGCCCACAAAGACATGGATACTAAACAGCATGACGCTGAATAACTACTGGTTCAATACCAAACTCACAGCAGAAATTAAGAAATTATTGGAAACAAAAGAAAATGAAGAAACACCTTACCAAAACCTCTGGGATGCCATGAAATAAGTTCTAAGAGGTGAATTTATGTCTCTATGAGCACATATCAAGAAAATGGAAAGATCACATGTTGAGAGCCTAACAAATTAGCTAAGAGAGTTAGAAAGAGAAGACCACCAAAACTTTAACTTTAACAGAAGAATTCAAATCATCAAAATAAAAGCCCTAATAAGAGACATAGAAAAAATCATAAAAACACCAACAAAACAAAAAGCTGGTTCTTTGAAAGAATTAGCAAGATTGATGGATCCCTAGCCAGGATGACCAAGAAAAAGAGAAAAAAAGCCCAAATAATTAGAAACACAACAGATCAAATCAAAACTGACCCTGAAGAAATACAAAAGATTATCAGAGATTACAATGTACACATATGGAAACAAACTTGATAAACTAAATGAAATTTTGGTCTTTCTAACATCACACAACCTCCTCAGGTTGAAACAAGAAGACACTGAGACACTAGATAGAGCAACAACAACCCAAGAAACTGACTCATCATAAGAAAGCTACCTAAAAAGAAAAGCCCTGGACTGGATTGCTTTCTACATAATTCTACAAAACGTACAAGGAGGAACTGATACCAATTCTATTGGAATTATTCCAGGCAATTGAGAAAGATGGAATTCTTCCCAAATCATTTTACTAAGCTAACATCACACTGATACCCAAACAAAGTAAAAAAAGATTCAACAAAAAAGAGAACTGCAGGCCAATATCTCTTATCAACATAGATGCAAAAATCCTCAACAATGTTCTAGCAAATCAGATAACAAAACACGTCTCAAAAGTCATCCACCATGGTCAAGTAGGCTTCACCCCCAGGATTCAGGCTGGTTCAACATTTGAAAGATGTAATTAAATACATCAATAGTTGTAATTAATTCATTTGCAAGATGTAATTAAATACATCAATAGATGTAATAAACAAGAAGCACATGATGATATTATTAGATGCAGAAAAAGCTTTTGATAAAATCCAGCATCCCTTCTTGATAAAAACACTCAAACACATAGGTATAGAAGTAACATACCTCAAAATAGTAACTGCCATCTATGATAAACCCACAACTAGCGTATTGCTAATTGGACAGAAATTGGAGACATTTCCCCTGAAAATTGGAACAAGACAAGGCTGCCCATTGTCACCCTACTTGTTCAACATTGTGTTGGAAGTCTTAGCTAGGGCAATTAAACAAGAGAAGGAAATCAGGGGTAACCAAATAGGAAAAGAGAAAGTCAAGTTATCCTTCTTTGCTGACAATATGATCTTATACCTTGAAAATCCAAAAGAATCTGTCAAAAAACTGCTTGCACTGATAAAGGATGTTGGCAAAGTCTTGCAGGATAAAATAAATGTGCAAAAGACAGTAGCATTCTGAAACAAAACAACAAGCAAGCAGAGACCCAAATAAAAGCACAATCATATTCACAATAGCCCCCTCCCCCGAAAAAAGAAAGAAATACCTCAGCATCTTCCAAAACAGAGAAGTGAAGGAACTTTACAATGAGAACTACAAAACATTGTTCAAAGAAGTCCAAGAAGACACAAAGAATGGAAAAATATTCCATGCTTATGGATTGGAAAAATCAACATTGTCAAGATGTATGTCCTACCAAAGTCTACAGATTCAGCACAATACTCATTAAATTACCAAGATCATTCTTCTCAGACAATACAGAGATTATGGAAAGATAAATGATGACAAATAGCCAAAATAATCCTTAGCAAAAGAAATAAAGCAGGAGCTATCACACTTCCAGACTTCAAACTTTACAATAAGGCTACAATAATCAAAACAACTTTGTATTGGTACAAGAACAGGTATACAGACCAATAGAACAGGATAGAGATTACAGAAGCTAAGTCTCAATTTCTCAACCAATGCATCTTTGACAAAGTCTCCAAACCCCCCCCAAAAACAGAAACAAAAAACAAAAACAACAACAAAATAACAATGGGGAGAGGAGAACCTTTCAGTAAATAGTTCTGGAAAACTGACTGATCACATGCAGAAGATTTAAACAGGACCCTTAGTTATCACCATACACAAAATTTAAATCTAAATGGATCAAAGACCTAAACGTAAAACTTCAAACTATAAGAAACTTAGAAAATGCAAGAGACACCCTTATGGAAATTGGAAATGGCAACCAATTTCTGATCAAAACCCTATGTGCCCATACCATAAAAAATAAGATAGACAATTGATATTATGATCAGATTACAAAAAGGAGACACACCAGCATGCTAAGTCCAAATTACTATTGAGTCCTTTGTTGGTACTTGGTCAAGAGTAGGCTCTAACCATGAAGCTCCTGATGCAGAATATAATCGGCAAAAAGCTTATATAGGTAAAACCTGCAGTTGGCTACATAGCAAGGGGGCAAGGGAACAAGAAACTAAAAACAAAAGGAACAAAATATAAGAACAAACTATAGGGGGAATTTTGTAAGTAAAAATTTCTTAGCAATTTCTTGGTGCAGCATCTGACATCAGTTAACAAAGCATACAATTATAAGGAACTTGTAGCTAGGGAGTGTTGCAAATGGTCAGCACGATTGGTTAGCGTGAACAGCTCAGAGGAACAAAACTGTGGCTCTATGGTCATGAGAACATTACTGTAAACACATGTATACATTGCGAGGTCATTTTTAGGCTAGGCAGGCAGCTAAGATGGAGGATTTTTAACAAAATGGAGTTACTTATGTCAAGCAAGTGATTGCAATTTATGTATTTTATTAGTTATTTAAAAAAATTTATTATAAAGATGTGGGGTACAATTAAGTGTTAGGTATATAAACACTGATCATGCAGGTACCCTTGTTGATGAGGTATACTCCTCCCTCCCCTAGCAGTTTCCTTCAACTGTTAGTCCCTCCCTCCCTCCCCTGACAGTTTTCCTGCCAATCGCTTTCTTATAGCATTATAATTGCTCAAGGTCACCTTATGAGTGAGAACATATGAAACTGAGTTCTTTGTTTCTGTGATAAATCACCAAATATTATTGACTCCAAATCCATCCAAGTTGCTGCAAAGTTCATATATTTGTCCTTCTTTATGGCTACATAATATTCCATTGTGTATATGTACCACATTTTTAAAATCCAGTCCAGCTTCACTGGGCAACAGGATTGGTTCCATGTTTTTGCTATTGTGAGTAGAGCTGCAACAAACATATATGTGCAGGTATCTTTTTTGTAGAATGATTTGAGTTCCTCCAGGTATGTTTCCAATAGGGAAATTGCTGGGACATATGGAAGGTCAATTTTCAGTTCTTTCAGAAATCACCACACTGTCTTCCAAAGAGGTTGTACTAGTCTGCATTTCCACCAGCAGTGTAGAAGCATTCCTTTTCCTCCACATACTCAACAGTATCTGTTGTTATTTGTTTTATTAATTATGGCCATTCTTACAGGGGTTAGGTGGTATCTCATTGTGGTTTTGATTTGCATTTCTCTGATGGTGAGTGAGACTGAACATTTTTCATGTGCTGTTGGCTGCCCGTATATCTTCTTTTGAGAAGTGTCTTTTCATGTCTTTTGCCCACATTTTAGAGGGGCTGTTTGTTTTTTTCCTTTCGGCGCATTTGAGATCCTAGATGTTAGGCCTTTGTCAGATATATAGTTGGCAAATATTTTTTCCCATACTGTGGGCTGTCTCCCTGCTCTCTAGATGGTTTCTTTTTCTTTGCAGAAGCTCGTTAATTTGATGAGGTCCCACTTTATCTTATTTCTTAAGGCATTGTCCTTTAGGGTTCTGAATAGAAATTGGTTCCCAGTTCTAATTTCCATAAGTGTGTTTCCTGCGTTTTCTAAGATTCTTATAGTTTGAGGTTTTACGTTTAGGTCTTTGATTCATTTAGAGTCAATTTTTGTGTATGGTGATAGGTAGGGGTCTTGTTTCAATCTTCTGCATGCGGTCAGCCAGTTTTCTCAGCACCATTTACTGAGTAGGTTCTCCTTTCCCCAGTGATTGTTGATGGAGGCTTTGTCAAAGATGAGTTGGCTGAGGAATTGAGACTTTACTTCTGAAATCTCTATCCTGTTCCATTTGTCTATATGCCTGTTCTTGTACCAATACCAGACTGATATGATTACTGTAGCCTTATAGTAAAGTTTGAAATCTGGAAGTGTGATACCTCCTGCTTTGTTTCTTTTGCTAAGGATTGTTTGGCTATTGGTGGTCATATGTGTTTCCATATGAATTTCTGTAGTGTCATTTCCAGGTCTGAGATGAATGATGTTGGTAACTTACTGGGTATTGTGTTGAATCTACAGATTGCATTTGGTAGGATGGACATCTTAACAATGTTGATTCTTCCTATCCATGAATATGGAATATTTTTCCATTTGTTTGTGTCTTCTTGGATTTCTTTAAGCAGTGTTTTGCAAATTGCATTGTAAAGACCTTTCACTTCTCTGGTTACGAAGATGCTGTGGTATTTCATTATTTTGGTAGCCTTTGTGAACAGGGTTGTGCTTTTCATTTTGGTCTCTGCCTGTTTTTTTTGTGGTGTATAGGAATGCAACTGTCTTTTGCACATTTATTTTGTACCCTGAGACTTTGCCAATGTCCTTTATCAGTGCAAGCAGGTTTTTGACAGATTCTCTTGGATTTTCAAGGTAAAAGATCATATCACAGCAAAGAAGGATAACTTGACTGCTTCTTTTCATATTTGTATACCCCTGATGTCCTTCTCTTGTCTAATTGCCTGAGCTAGGACTTCCAACACAATATTGAGCAAGAAGGGTGAGAGTGACCAGACTTGTCTCATTGCAGTTTACAGGAGAAATGTTTCTAGCTTCTGTCCATTGAGCAATAAGTTAGCTGTAGGTTTGTCATAGATGGTACTTATTATTTTGGGGTATGTTTCTTCTATACCTAGGTATTTGAGGGTTTTTGTCAAAAAAAGATGCTGGATTTTATCAAAAGTTTTTCTGCATCTAATGAGACAATCATGTGGTTTTTGCTTTTATATTTGTTGATGTATTTAGACATTTATTGTCTTGCAAATGTTGAGCCAACCTTGCATCCTGGAAATGAAGCCTACTTGGTCATGGTGGATGACTTTTGAGATGTGTTTTTGGATCTGATTTGCTAGAATCTTGTTGAGGATTTTGGCATCTATGTTCATAAGAGATATTGACCTGTGGTTCTTTTTCCTTGTTGGATCTTTACCCTGTTTGGGTATCAGTGTGATGTGAGCTTTGTAAAATGATTTGGAGAGAATCCCATCTTTCTCAATTGCCTGGAATACTTTCAGTAGGTTTGGTATCAACTCCTCCTTGTACTTTTGTGGAATTCTGCTGGAAAGTCATCTAGTCCAGGGCTTTTTTTGGTAGGTAGTTTTCATATGACAGAGTCATTTTCCTGGGTTGTTATTGACCTATTTAGTGTCCCAATGTCTCTTTGTCTTAACCTGGGAAGGTTGTGTGATGTCAGAAAGTCCTCCATTTCATCTAGGTTATCAAGTTTGTTTCCATATAGGTGTACATATTAATCACTGATAATCCTTTGTATTTTCTTCGGGGTCAGTTGTGATTTGATCTTTAGCATTTCTGATTGTGTTTATTTGGGCTTTTTCTCTTTTTCCTGGTCATTCTGGCTAGTGGTCCATCAATCTTGTTAATTCTTTCAAAGAACCAGCTTTTTGTTTTGTTGATACTTTCTATGATATTTTTGCCCTCTATGTCCCATATTTGGGCTCTTATTTTTGTGATTTTTTTGTGTGTCATTAGTGTGTGATCAAGAGTAGGTTCTTACTATTAGGCTCTTGATGCAGAATATAATCAGTAAAAAGTTTATATAGGTAAAATCTGCTGGTTGGCTACATAGCAAGTGGGTGAGAGAACAAGGAAGTAAAAACAAAATTAACAAAATATAAGAACAAACTATTGGGACGTGGCAGGGGGAATTTTGTAAATAATAATTTCTTAAAAATTTCTTGGTGCAACATCTGATTTCAATTAACAAAGCATACAGTTACACGGAACATGTAGCTGGGAAGTATTGCAAATGGCCGGCATGATCAGTCAGCGTGAATGGCTCAGAGGAACAAAGCTGTGGCTCTGTGGTCATGAGAACATTACAGTAATCACATGTATACATTGCAGGGTCATTTTTAGTTTAGGCAGGCAGCTAAGATGAAGGATTTCAACAAAATGGAGCTACTTATGTCAAGCAAGTCATTGCAATTATTTTGTGTATTTCATTAGCTATTTCTGCGAGACCTCATCAAAGTGATGGTCTTCTGTAAAGCTAAAGAAATCATCAAGAGAGCAGGGAGAAAGCTCACAGAATGGAAAAAAAAATTGCCAACTATATCTCTGACAATAGTCTAACATTTACAGTCTACATAGAACTCAAACATGCTAAAAAACAAACAACCCCATTAAAAAGCGGGCAAAAGCCATGAATAGCAACTTCTTAAAAGCAGATATACGAGGAGCCAACAGACATATTAAAAAGTGCTCAGTTTCACTGATCATCAGAGAAATGCAAATCAAAACCACATTGAGATACCACCTAACCCCAGTAAGAGGGCCGTCATTAATAAAACAAAAAACAGATGCCTGTGAGGATGCAGTGCAAAAAGAACACTTCTACATTGCTGATGGGGATGCAAACTAGTGCAACAATTTTGGAAGACAATGTGGTAATTTCTGAAAGAACTAGAAATTGACCTTCCATATGACCCAGCAATCCACCTATTGGGAATAAAACCAGAGGAACTTAAATCATTCTATAAAAAAGATACCTGCACATGCATGTTTGTTGCAACTCTATTCACAATAACAAAAACATGGAACCAACCATGCTGCCCATCGAAACTGGAATGGATAAATAAAATATGGTACATGTACACAATAGAATATTACACGGCCATAATGAAGGACAAGCATATGGACTTCATAACAATTTGGGTGGATTTAGAGTCGATCATCCTCAGTGATCTATCAAAGAAACAAAGAACCTATGTTTTTACTCATAAGTGAGCCTGAACAATCATCATAATACTATAAGGCATTGGGGGTAGTGGGAAAAACTTCCAGGTGTGGGGGGATGGGATTGGCAGTTGAGGGAAACTGCCAGGGGAGGGAGGGGCATACCTCATCCACTAGGGTACCTGTATAATGAACATTTGTATACCTAACCCTGAATTGTACCCCACATCTTTAAAAAAAAAATCTCTGGGATGCCATGGTAGCAGTACTAAGAGTGAAATTCATGTCTCTATGAGCACACAGGAAGAAAATGGAAAGATCACAAGTTAACAATCTAACAAATCACCTGCGGATGCCAGACAAACAAGACCACCAAAATCCTAACTTCAGCATAAGAATCCAGATCACCAAAATAAAAGCCCAAATTCAGGACATAGAAGACAAAAATACAATACAAAAAAAATCAATAAAATGAAAATCTGATTCTTTGAAAGCATAGGCAAGATTGGTGATCCCCTAGCTAAGTGGATATAAAAGAGAGAAAAGGCCCATATAAATACAATCAGAAATGTAAAAGATCAAGTCACAACTGATCCCAAAGAATTACATAGATTACCAAGATTACTATGTACACTTGTATGGAAAAAAACTTGAAAATTCAAATGAAATGGAGGACTTTCTGATATCCCACAACTTCCTCAGGTTGAAACAAGTAGAAATCAAGACCCTAAATAGACCAATAACAACCCAGGAAATCAACTATGTCTTAAGAAAACTACCTACAAGAAAAAAGCCTGCTGGGCTTGGTGGCTCAGCCTGTAATCCCAGTGCTTTGAGAGGCCGAAGTGAGTGAGTTACCTGAGCCTGTGGCTTCAAGACCCACCTGGGCAAGTTGGTGAGACCTCATCTCTACAATAAATCAAAAAAATTAGTTGGGTGTAGTAGCGTGTGCCTGTAGTTCCAGCTACTAGGAAGGCTGAGGCAGAAGGATCACCAGAGCCCAGCAGGTCGAGGCTACAGTGGCTGGGAGCAGCCACTGCATTCCAGTCTTTGTGACAGAGTGAGACTCAAAAAAAAAAAAAAAAAAAAGCCCTGGACCAGAATACTACTGAACATACAAGGAGGATCTGATACCAATTCTATTGAAAGTATTCCAGGAAATTGAGAAAGATGGAACTTTCTTCAAATCATTTTATGAAACTAACATCACATTGATAAACCAGGTAATGATCCAACAAAGAAAGAGAACTACATGCCAATATTCTTGATGTACATAGTTGCAAAAATTCTCAACAAGATTCTAGCAACTTGGATCCAACAACACATTTCAAATATCATCCACCATGACCAAATAGGTTTCATCCCTGAAATTCAGGACTGGTTCAACATCCACAGGACCATAAACATAATTAAAACATCAACAGATATAAAAACAGAAGCCAAGTAACCTTATTAAACAGAAAAAGCTTTTGAAAAAATTATCACCCTTTCTTGACAAAAACC
Organism: Carlito syrichta; assembly: GCF_000164805.1. Lineage (NCBI taxonomy): Eukaryota > Metazoa > Chordata > Mammalia > Primates > Tarsiidae > Carlito > Carlito syrichta. The sequence goes on along the minus strand of NW_007232095.1, from coordinate 13,865 downwards.
CTCAAACGTCAAGACATAGGTGGAACATACCTCAAAATATTAAGAACCATCTACGAGAAGCCCAGAGTCAACATAGTACCAAACATACAGAAATTGGAACTATTTCCCCTGAAAACCAGAAGACAAGGATGCCTACTCTCACTCCTGTTCTACATAGTATTGGAAGTCCTAGCTAGTGTAATCCAAAAAGAGAAGGTAATCATGGGTCTCCAAATAGGAAAAGAAGAAGTTAAGTTATTCTTCTTTGCAGATATGATTCTATAACTCAAAAACCCTAGAGATTCTGTTAAAAAAAACCTCAGTGCACTGATAAAGGACTTTGGTGAAGTCTTATGATATAATATCAATGTACAAAAGACAGTCACATTCTATGGTAACAATAAAAAAACAGAAACCCCAATAAAAAGCATAATCCCATTCCCAATAGCTACAAAAATGAAATACATCAGCATATTCCTAACCAGAAAAGTGAAAGACCTTTACAATGAAAACTACAAAACACTGCTCAAAGAAATCAAAGATGGCACAAACAAATGGAAAAATATTCCATGCTCATGGATTGAAAGAATTCACATTGTTAAGATGTCCATCCTACCCGAGGCAATCTACAGATTTAACGTAATACCTATTAAATTACTAGCAGCATTCTTCTCGGACTTGGAAATGACAATACAGAAATTCATATGGAAAAGTAAATGATCATGAATAGCTGAAACAATCCTCAGAAGAAAAAAAAGAAGCAGGAAGTATCACACTCCCAAACTTTAAACTTTATTATAAAGCTATAATAATCAAAACAGCCTGGTATTGGTAAAAGAACAAGGACTGATAGAACAGGATAGAGACTGTGGATGCAAAACTCCAATTTTTCAACCAACTCATCTTCGACAAAGCCTCCACCATCAACCACTGGGGAGAGGAGCACCTATTTAGCAAATGGTGCTGGGAAAACTGGCTGACCACATGTAGAAGATTAAACAAGAACCCTGCCTATCACCATACACAAAAGTCAACTCTGAATGAATCAAAGACCTAAACCTAAAACCTCAAACTATAAGAACCTTAGAAAAGTTGGTGGCACCCTTATGGAAATTGGAACTTGCAAACAATTCCTGATAAAAACCCCAAATGCCTATGCCATGAAGACGTAGGACCTTATCAAACTGACAAGCTTCTGCAAATCCAAAGAAACCATCAAAAGTGCAGGGAGACAGTCCAAAGACTGAAAAAATTGCCAACTGTCTGTCTGACAAAGACTTACCATAAAAAACCTACAAGGTACTCAAACGTGCTGAAAAGAAGAAAATAAACAGTTCTGTTACAATGTGAGCAAAGGATTTTAATAGATACTTCTCAAAAAAAGACATATGAACAGCCAACAGATACATGAAAACATGCTCAGCCTCACTAGTCATCAAATAAATTCAAATTGAAATTGCACTGAGAAACCACCTACCTCCAGTCTGTAAGGCCATCATCAATAACTCAAAACCAACAGATGCTAGAGAGGATGCAGGGAAAGGAGAATACTTCTTCACTGTTGGCAAGTGTAAACTAGTACAGCCTCTGTGGAAAACAGTTTGGCAATTCCTAAAATATCTAAAAGTTGACCTTTCATATGATCCCACAATCCCTCTACTGGGAATATACCTGGAGGAACTCAAATCACTCTATGAAAAAGATACCTGTACATGCATGTTTATTGCAGCATTGTTTACAATAGCAAAAACATGGAACCAACTGTGCTGTCCATTGGAAAGGACTGGATGAAAAAAATGTGGTACATATACATGAAATATTACACAGTCATAAACAAGGACAAAATTATAATCTTCGCAGCAACTTGGATGGACTTAGAGTATATAATACTGAGTGATCTATCACAGAAACAAAGAACTGAGTACCATATGTTCTCACTCATAAACAGACCTTAGACAATTATCATAATACAATAAGAAAGGGATTGGCAATAGTTGGAAACTGCTGGAGTGGGGACACATCTCATCAACAAGTGTAACTGCATAATGAACAATTGCATACCTAATCCTGAATTGTACTTCACATCTTCAAAATTAAAAATTAAAAAAGAGATAAATTCTCATCAAAAGGAGGCTTGATGTATCGGGCATTTTGAAATGATGGCCCCTATCTGACACAGCTCCTTACATTTGCCTGGCTCTGGCAACTTCCATGCATGTAGTATTGATTGGAAGATAAATGAAGAGTTGAGACTTGGATCTGTATATTGTGTATTGATCTTGTATTTCGAGCTATTGTGAAAGAGTTACCGTAATTCTGTCTTTGCTGTCACTTTCTGAGAGCAGTACAGATGAAGAGGAAGAAGATTTTCTTGACTATCAACATGTCATCACTCTACCTTGGTCAAAACATACTTAATGATTATTTGTTCATTACTTTTCTCATTTTGTACCCAGAGTAAAGCTAACAACTAAAAAAAGTGACCAGGTGATTACCTGTCTAGATATTGAAGATTTTGATTATTGATGTCTCTGATGTTTCAAGGTTTGCAAGCTAATAAAGTTTGTGAAATTATAAGTTTAAGGGTTTTTTTCTTCCAAATGACATATTATATGTCAAACATTAGTCTATATTGCAGATTATATTAGTAAAATTTGGTGAATTTAAAAAAAATAAGTCAAAACTATGCCTATAAAACAGACCATAAGACAACATGAGTATATTTGAAGTAATATTTCATTTTTCAATTATAAATAACTATATCATTAATAGGAGTATGCATTTGTCAGCCAAGTCATGCTAGTCAGTATCATCAATTGAGCCTGTAATTACAGTATATTTTTTCTGTTAGCGTTTTTGTTTTTATAGAAGTACTGATAGCATCAAAAGTTTATGCTGGAAGAAAAAAAAAGGACCAAAATAAAGTAGACATAATACTTACCATATTCTGTTCTATTAAAACACTGTAAAATCCCAAAGCATCTTATTTTTAGAAGGTCAAGGTACTGGTTAATTTTTTGTGACAACTTGTCTAGTCTACCGTACCCAGATTTTTGGTCAAATATTATAGTTGATCTTTGAACAACTCAGGAATTAGAAGTGCTGAACCCCATGAACATTAAAATAATCTGTGTATTACTGTTGACTCCCCCCCAAAAATGTTTAATTACTAATAGCCTACTGCCGATCAGAAGCCTTAACATAACATATACAGTCTATTAAACATAGGCTTTGTTGTATATATTAAATAATATATTGCAATAGATTAAACTAGAAAAAATGCTATTAAGAAAATCCTATTGCTTTGCATAAACTTGTTAGTTTGATGAGGTCCAACTTGTCTATCTTATTTCTTAAGGTATTGATTGGCCTTTAGGGTTCTGAATACAACAAGGATACCTGCATAATCAACATTTGTATAACTAACCCTGAATTTTACCCCACATCTTAATAATAAAAAATTAAAATAAATAAATAAAGTTAAAAATTCACTACCTTTAAAAAAAGAAAATTCTAAGGAAGATAAAATATATTTACTGTTCATTAAATGAACGTGGATCATTATAAAGTTTTCATTCTCATTACCCTCATGTTGAGTAGACTGAGTGGGAGGGAGAAAAGGGGAGAATCTTGCTGTCTCTGGGGTGGCTGAAGTGGAAGATAATCCATGTGCAGTTTAAACCTGTGTTGTTCAAGGGCCAACCATATTCTAGATATGCCTATAAAGGTATTTTTAGATTTGATTAACATTTAAGTAAGTATCTCATTGATTAAAACAGGATACTCTCCATCATGTGGGTAGGCTTCATCCAATTGATTTAAAGTACTTAAGAGAAAAACAAAAAGCTATGGCCCTTTGAGATAGAGAGGATTCTGTCCTCAGACATCCTTCAGACTTGAGCTGCAACATTACTTCTTCCCTGGGTCTCCACCCTGCAGGTCAACCCTGAGGATTTTGGACTTGCTAACCCCACAGTTGCATGAACCAAGTTCTTAATGTCTGGCTTTCTATAGGTAGATAAAGATAGATGTTAGATAGATAGATAGATAGATAGATAGATAGATAGATAGATAGATAGATAGATATAGTTACACATTTAATTAATACTGCATGAATTCTGTTTTTGAGAGAACCCTAATACAGCCAGTTTGAAGGACTGCTGTGATAGTCAAAGGATATGACACATAGAAATATTTTGCTGATATTGAGTAATAGTACATTCTGGAGTTGGTAGGTATTCAAGATAATAAATAATTTTTATTTGATTAACATTTAAGTCAGTAGATCATCGAGTAAGAAAGGGTTTAAGACAGAGAAGACTTGAAGGGAGAGTTTTGTGGCTGCCGTTTTACGACATTTTAGGACAGCTTCCTCTATGGAATTTGTTGACATCAGAAAAATGTCACTGAAAGCTGGCTGTGCTTTCACCACTATGTAGCCATGCCTCAGGGTTCACACTCTTGTCTTCTCTGTGACTCTGGGTAATGACTTCCCATACAAGGCTGATGGTTATTTAGTAGGAATTGACCACCGATTTCTTTTTTATGGTGTTACTAAACTGTGCTGGACTGTACACACACATCTGTTGACAGGGTAGAAAACGCTGATGAAGAGACTTATAGCCATTCCTATGTCTCTCAATATAGAAATACCGTTTGTTAAAAGTAATTAGCTCAAGTGGAGAGAAATCAAGAAAGCCAGTAATATTAGTGTTGCAAAAGAAATAAGTATCTTTTAAAAGTGCGTGAATCCACAGTAATTTCTGCTGTCCTCTAGACTATACCTCTGTCAAAATCCCATAGAAAGACACCCTTGAATCTTGTCCTGAGGCTACTTCCTTTCTGAATGTTAGTATCTATAGTTAAAATGGGGATTGCCTGCTTATCTGGTAGCACAGAAAAAAAGATGATGGAGGATAGATAATATATATTTTACCATATTTGCTTCAGTTTAATGTTTCTTTACTCATGTCTGCTTGAATTTAATGTTTCTTGACTCTCTCTACCTTCCTTTGTTCTAAGACGACATTTTCCTTTTCCTCTCTGATGAAGAAACATCATTACTCCTCTGTACAATTATAAAACTCCAGTGTTTCTATCAGACAAGGGGAAAGTAGTGTTGTCTTATTCTTGTTAGGGAAAGATTGGGCCACTGTTATTTTCTCTGTGTATTTAGTTGTAGACCATGTCTTTTATGAATTGGCTCTGACGAAAACTTTATTCGATGCCATTACCTTTTGCAATATAAAAATCTTCAAATGAATATTAAGCTGGTAGTTGTCATCAACAAATCTCTGGTCAAATTTGAGATAAGGCATGTGCCATGGACTTTGTCATTTGATTTCCAACATGACATTGAAACGAAACACAAAGGTCCTCTGTGGCAGAGCAGAACAGACCCCCTTCTGCCTTTATTTGCTTCCCAAAACCACACATTTAGAAAATTTCCTTAATTCCATTGCCATTAGTCTAATGAGTCTAATGAGGAAATAAAAACTAAATAAGACGAGAGGCTGCCTGATTCAGCTTCAACGTGTTCTCTCATTTTGAAGCTCAAGCTTTAAGTTGCTGCTGAAGGTCTTTACCTAGTTTTGACTGGAGCTGAGAGACTTGCAGATATTCCAGAAGAATCCCAGTCATATTACTAATAGCATTAGCAGTGATTGAATAAACAACCACATGATTTTACATGCATGTTAGAATTTGAACTTTGTGCCTCTACTTACCTAAGTGCTGTGATAGTCACATGAAATTCTGTAATTGTACAGCTCTAGACATACACAGGATGGGAACAAATTGACTTTAAATTGCATTTAATAGTTTTCATATGTTATTTATATCCATTGAAGTCATTCAGGTCTAGTGCACTGAGTATGTCACACAACACGGTTCTGTGGTGTCTGCCACACTTAAGATCACTCATTGCTGTGCATTATATGTGAAGTGCACAGAAAATACTTCTCACTCACTATCAAAAGTGGAGGATGCTTTCAGTGAGATGGGCAATTAACTTGAATGATGTGTAAAGCTGGTGTCTACGTTAAAAGCTAGATCTCTAAATTTATTTTATTAAAAAATCTTTCTGAACATTGTTTCATTTGTTTATAGATTTCATCTATCATGTGTAAATTCAAAGCTTTTCAGTATTAAAATTCTACCAGCACCTTATAAACACCCTGTGCATCATACTTCTTAAGTAAATAAATGTTCCTAAATAGCTTCACCTCTGTAACAGATAGGCCCTCAGCTATTTTAAATATCTTGATTCAGAAAAAGTTCTCCTTGTCCCTTTTATTAAAGTTTTGAAAGGATCTTGTGCAATACTCATCTCATCCTAGTTTTGATACACATGTTATTTCTTATCACTTAGGTCTCAATATGCACCTTCTCAAAGAGACTTTCTAATCTCTATCTGAACTAATTCCCTGCATATCTTTGTCTTTATTACTTTTTGTTGCCTCTTGCTTTTCCTTAAAAAATTTATAAATATTAAGATAGTTTTTTTGTAGATAGTCTTCCATAAAGACTATACATTTCAACAGAGCATGGATCAAGTCCATTTTCGTCTCCATGATGCAGACTGGGATGTCATTTCTAGGTGAATAAATAAATAAACGGACAGGGTCCAACTTAGAAACCATGTTAGTCCCTGACTTTACGCAAGAGGAGAAAGTATGATATAGGTAGTGGGAGAAGCACAAGATCTGTCTTCAAGTTGTCTGTCCACACTACTAATTGGCAGATCACCTATTTGAATGTATTTATCATAAAATGGAGAAAAAGACACTGGTTTTACTTAGCTCAAAGGAATGTGAGAATGAGATGGAGTAGTGAAAGCAAAAACACTTTTGCAACTGGAAAACATTCTGCTGCACTTATCATCACTTTTCATGAGTTGGAGCCACAAACTTTGAATATACAGGTAAATTAAAGTTGGATCAACAAATGAATTTAGGGTCACATTGACATAAACGATCCACAAAAATCACTCACTATCAAAAGTGGAGGATGCTTTCAGTGAGATGGGCAATTAACTTGAATGATGTGTAAAGCTGGTGTCTACGTTAAAAGCTAGATCTCTAAATTTATTTTATTAAAAAATCTTTCTGAACATTGTTTCATTTGTTTATAGATTTCATCTATCATGTGTAAATTCAAAGCTTTTCAGTATTAAAATTCTACCAGCACTTTATAAACACCCTGTGCATCGTACTTTCAGAGAGAAAAATTTTAAAAACATGCTATTTATATCTCCTCAAATATGCTTTTATAAAATATTGTTTCATTACAATTTTCATCCCTGGTTATTTATTGCCAGCCATATTTGCATGAAAACAATGTTTATTTTGTCCTTCATCTGTGCCTTCAGTTTATCCCTCACTTAAAGCCATAATTCTTTGTTAGTGACACCCTGATTGTTTGCTGGATAAACGATTATGATGATGCAAACAGGATCATGACTTTAGCTGGGGAATAACCATCAGGCATTGATGAACTCTAAGGAAATAAAGAGCCTCCTCTTTTAATGCAAATGTCTTCCATAGTTAAGGAAAAGGAGATGATATTCTCAATGTTCTCCATAAGGTGATAGTTATGTTTACTATGAAAAGAATTAATTGATTGATGAGGTTTACTTTTTTCAAATACATATAATATACAAAAACAATTATGGAAACATAGTTCTAAAAAGACTCTCTATATACTCTTGCTTCTGCCAGGAAAAGAAATCAATATGTGTATTACTTTTTATCCAGAAAAAAATATAAATATAATTTTCATATGTATGTACATACATTATTTTAAGTCTAATTGCTTTCTAAAGATTTCCAAGGGAACTACATCCTTATTTACAAGTAATTAAACCTTGTATATTCAATATAACTATGAAAGAAATAATTTAGGGTACATTTTTATATAATTTCACATTTTGCTGTTATTCACTCTTATGTTGAATGCTCTGACACAGCTTCTGTACTTACAAAATGAGAGTTGGAACTGCAGGGAGCAGATGAGCAGACACGTTTTATTTTTCAAAAATATTGATCACACTGACTTTCTCCTCTGACCTTCAACACCAAGGCTTCAGAAGTTTGTCTTATAGATAGGTTACTGGAGCAGTTAGGATTTGTTGTAATTTTAGATTATAAGAAACACTAAATTACTATTAAATAAAATCGGTTTGTTTCTCTTACATCTCACAATGTCATTTCCATCTTCAAGGTCACCTCATAGTTCAAGATGGTTGTAGATCATTCACCCTCGTGATCTGAGCTCCCTTACTGGCCAGAGCTTATCCACATCTAGGTGCAAAGGAAATTGTCAATGTGATTGATGAAGTGAGCATGTTGCTGCTCAGAACAAAATTGAGATTGTGTCACAAGGGAGAGAAGATGAGGAATGTAGATACTACAGGCAACTAGAATCTTTGTCACAGCTGCAAATGTTAACCTCATAGCTAGTCAATAGCTGCTTGTTTTCAGAATATATGGATTTATCAGTTAATGTGGTTTCAAATATGTGTTAGAAACCAACTTTTGAGATTTAGATCGATCAAATTTAAGAGACACATACTGAAATTGCCCATTTAAAAAATATAATCCATTTCTCTTTTTTAGTCTTTTTTATGCCTTTACAAAGGCATACTTTAGTTATACAAACAGAGACCTAATCATTATTTTACTTCAAGTTTTCACCTTAGGACTTCTTGAAACACATTCCACATCTCTTTAAAGTTCACTCTTTGGGCTAATGCCCAAGTTCAATCTGCTTTGGCAAAGACTTTCAATCCATTACATTAAAAAAAAAAATATTATGATATAACATATATGTTTCAAATGAATATTCCAATATTAGTATATTTTGAAATCTGTGATGCTGGAAAATTTCACAAAAATACAACAGAGGACAAATATAAAATTGTATCTATTTACAGGAATGTTGAATATTAGTATAGCATAACCAGGAATTGCAGTTGGTCCCAGAGACAAAGCCTCACTATTACATTCCCATTAAGCTGTGTTTAATTTCCTTATACCCCCATATATAGAATGAGAGATTAATTTCTTTCAAAGTGATTTCCGGGGACACTTAGGGTTTCTTGATTAGGTAATGGAATAGGATAAAAGAATTGCTCAACAAAAGCATGAATACCTGAATATATTTTATTTATTATAAAGGATTTATTTCTAAGATTGAAGAAAGAATTCTACTGTAAAAATTGAGATCTGTGGTCTAAATTCCTAAAAGATCTCTGGGAGCTGTTCTCAGGATGATATTCTGGGATTTTATGTTGTCAAAGAATTGTTAAGCTATGTGTTTGAATGTACATCCTTTTGCTAAAACCAAATTTCAGAGAAGCACAGAGAGAAGATAACTTCTCCTTAATTCATTGGAACTCATCCAAGAATTATCCAATTTTAGGCAGTTGTATATATTTCTAATTGACTTCTAGTTAAATTTTTCTCCCCAAGTACAGAAACTCATTCAAGACATGAGAAGTAAAAGGATGTCATTGCTGTGATAAGTGAAAATTGTATGAAACCCCCAGAACAGGAAATGTGGAAGACCTAGCCTCAGGAGGAATGAAGGGTTTCTGGGATCTGGGGTGGCTGTCCCTTAGGCTGCTGTGAATGCTCCTGGGGGCCTTTCTTGGCTTGTGGCTCTATTTTTCCTCTACTGACTGGCTTTCTCCTCCTCACCCTTGCCTCCTGCTCATGCCCAAGAATTTAATTTATCTGGGTTTATTTAGGTCTCTCTCTCTGCCTCACAGCCTTCTTTTCAGTATCACCCGGTTATTTGAGTCTACCAAATAGGAGACTCAAAAAGGAATCTCCAGAAAAGGGAGAGAAGTGGGATTGTTCTAGCTATGTGTTTCAGCCTGGCAACATGGTAGCTGAAGGAAGACCGTGAGACAGGCATTGGTAACATAGCATATAGCTTATATGTAGATAGGTGACTTTTCATAGGCAGGTACAATGCAGATAATTAAGGAACAGAGTGATCAAATGTCCAGGCGCTCTTCTTATCAAGACACAACTTTCTTGAGCAAAATCCTACTGACCAGACATACCAGACCTGCCTGCTTAGTGGGATGTGGGACAACAGTAAGCCACAGAGGTAATAGGTAATCACCAGAAGCACTGAGACATAGTGTCCTAAGAGAAATCTAGTTCAATAGTAATGTTCTATTATCTCAAAAATTCTTTGTGGAATAAGTAGATTTAAAAGTTAAACCATAAAAATTGAAACTTGTGTTCATAACTTGTAGCCCACAAATCTCAGCTTGAGAAAGAGTTTGCTTAATCATTGTTTGCAGACAATATATAAAGCTTTCTGTTAAAGACAGGGGTGTATGCTTTTCTCTAAGGCACCCTAGTTCTCCCTTGATCATGTCCTTTGCTCAATAATCAGCACAACTTTAATTATTTGTGTGACTTGCTGGAGAATTTTTTCTCACAGCAGAGTGAAGAATCCATGGAGCAATTGCGCCCTATGCAACCAACATCACAGAAATAGGGTAGATCCAAAAAATAGTTGCCAGGTCATGGTGTGTGAAGGAGGGATGATTTGTGATATTAAAACACAGTCTCTGCATTTGGCAGGCCCAGGGTAGTAACTTAAGGTCATTTCACAATGGGTAGTTTTCACAAAATACAGTGGGTCTGGTATATTACAGGAAAAACTCTCAATAAAGAGAGTATTGAAAGGTGAAGGCATCTTCTAGGGCTAAGCACTGTGTCAGGGTGGATGTGAGGAGGTGGACATTTGAATACACTTAGGACCAATCTGACGATGTGGGACCATTTAGGTAATGTGCTAGTTGCCAATGAACATCAACTTAAGATGGCTGTGGGCCTATTAGACCTCGACAACGTCATTCTCCCCATGTGATTCAAGTATAAATCCCACTTCATTTTCAGAGTCAGTGACCAAAAGGAGCAACCTAGAGCTTTCTTTCAATTTTGGTCTCTATGTTCTAATCATAGACTTATCCTCATTTCCAGAACAAATGCACTTGACAAACCCTGTAGTGAAATTTTACACCAAACTCCTTTCTGAGTAAAGTCTTGAGGAGGTCCCATCAGACTCCAGAAGTAACCTTTAGGAATGTGGCAGGTGCTTTTTCCTGGCTTGTCTGACATCTGGCCAGATGATTCTGATGGGAGCTTGAGTCTGTCTCATACAAACTCTCTGTTATTGGTGCTTGAAATAGCCCCATTTTCTTCTTTATAAAGGAAGAACTAAACCCCAACCAGATGCTTGTGATTAAAATAAGAGATAATGATTATAAAACTGTTTTCAAGGCTGTGTCTTTTCCTGCTGTCAGATAAATGCCAAGGTGAAAACAAGTCATTTATCTGCAAATAAATATTGCATTGGGAGTAAATGATTTATTTTTCAAGTTTGGAACAATTACTTTGACAGAATTACTCTCCTCTCAAGATTGTGGGTTTATTATAACAACATTAAAAACGCATTTAGTTGGTATTAGTGAAACACACTTCATTGCACTGTTATGTAAACTACACTTTTGACATAAAGCTAGTAAAAAAGCATTCTCAACTTAATTTTTTATATTTTTAAAAAGTATGTCCCATCTTTTTATGAATTGAAGTATTTGACTCACTAAAGCTTATTTGAATACATATAATTTTATTTTCCTATAAATAAGAATGATAGACTACAAACACATCAAACGGTCATTTTTTAAATGTGTGGTATTTCTTGTTCTGGAATACAGAAATAAAAAATGTTTGGTTTTAAAATTATAGCCAAAGAAATTATTCCACTTCATTCTACACTAATCACCATAAATACTATCTCAAAGAAGAAAGGTATATTTCTAGTTTCTTTGTGTAACTCCAACTGCGCAACTTTTAAATCAGGTTAAAAAATCAGATTTATTGGAATGGAAGTTCTTTGAAATATGCATCAAAAGTTTTGGGAGATTTATTTTTGAAGGAGGCAAAATTCCTACTCTTGCTCAACCCAAAAGTCCATCTAAGAGAGGAGACAGCATTATGTAATATCTTCCCCTGCAAAGTAGATTTCTTTGAATCATATCCTCTTTAGCCATTATTTTTCATTGTGCATGGTGTTATAGTCACCATTACTTTTTCTCTTCACTAGTAAAATTCCTCGAAAGAGATGTCTACGCACACTTTTTTTTTCACCTCCTGAGTTCTCTTTGGCTTATACAAATTTGGTTCTTGTGTTTACTTCTTGATTGCAAAGTTCTTTTCACATTTAACTTCAGATTTCCCAAAGGTCATCTTTGTCAGGCTCTCAGCATCATTTAATGTGGTTGATCACTCTTTTCCTAGGAATTGTGCCCCACATATCTTTAAGGACACCACATTTCATGATTTTCTTGTTCCCTCACTGACTACTTCTTTATAGTTTTGTCTGAAAGTTCTCCTTTTCCAAACCTCTGAATTCTGCTCTACTCAGAACACAGTTTTCATCTTCTCACAAATCTGCAATCTGCCTAGGTAATCTTATCCAATCCCACATGTGTAATTTCACTGTAAAGATCACAGCTTGTCAGAGTAGTGCACTGACATGAACAAAACAAAACTGAATTTTTATTTGCAAATTGACTATTCTTTTGGTTTTTCCTATTTTATTTATTATTTTGTTTTAAATTATGGGATACATATGAAGATTTACTGCATAAGTAAATTGTGTAGATGAGGTTTGAGCTTCTAGTGAACCCTCTCTCCCCCAATAGTGAACCTGTTACCCAGTGTGTGGTTATGTGCACCTTATCTCACCTCCTTCCTTCCCTCCCTCTTTATTTTTTTTTATTTATTTTTTTTTAATTAATCAGTATTTTTATTATAGTTTTGTGGGGTACAGTTAAGGATTAGGTGTACAATTACGTTTCATTCAGACACCCTGTTGATAAGAGGTGTTTTCCCAGCCCCAGACAGATATTTGCTACTGTTAATCCCCTCCCCCTCCCCCCCATAGTTTCCCAGTACCGTCAGTCATTTTGTTATAGTATTACATTGGATGTTCAAGGTCCATTATATGAGTGAGAACATGTGATATTCTGATCTTTGTTTCTGTGTGAGGTCACTCAGTATTATAGACTCTAGTTCCATCCAGGTTGCTGCAAAATTCATGATTTTGTTCTTTTTTATGGCTGCGTAGTATTCCATCGTGTATATGTACCACATTTTTTTAATCCAGTCCTCTTTTGATGGGCAGCATGGTTGTTCCAGGTTCTTGCTATTGTGAACAATGCTGCGATAAACATACGTGTGCAGGTATCTTTTTTATAGAGTGATTTGTGTTCTTCAGGGTATATTCCCAGTAGGGGGATTGCAGGGTCATATGGAAGGTCAATTTTTAGAGCTTTTAGGAATCGCCACACTGCTTTCCACAGAGGTTGCACTAGCTTACACTCCCACCAGCAGTGTAGAAGTGTTCCCTTTTCACCACACCCTCTCCAGCAGCTGTTATTTTTTGAGTTGTTGATAATTGCCATTCTGACTGGAGTTAGGTGGTATCTCAGTGTGGTTTTGATTTGCATCTCCCTGATGATTAGTGAGGTTGAGCATTTCTTCATGTGTTTGTTGGCTTCTCGAATGTCTTCTTTTGTGAAGTGTCTGTTCATATCTTTTGCCCATTTTATAATGGAGTTGTTTGTTTTCTTCTTTTCAGTACGTTTCAGTTCCTTGTAGATCCAGGATGTTAAGCCTTTGTCAGACCTAGAGTTGGCAAAGACTTTTTCCCAGTCTGTAGGCTGTCTTCCTGCTCTCTTGATGGTTTCTTTGGCTTTGCAGAAGCTTGTCAGTTTAATAAGGTCCCATTTGTCTATCTTCTCTCTTAAGTCCTGTGGGTTTCGGGATTTGTACAGGAATTGGATACCAGTTCCGATT